>NW_011334701.1:0-5632 GCF_000735185.1 Notothenia coriiceps
TGTTCTTGTTTTGTTTGTCGACCTGACTCATAATGTAAAGCGTCTTTGGGTCTAGAAAAGCGCTATATAAATCCCATTTATTATTATTATTATTATTATTATTATTATAAAGAGACGTGTTACCATGGAAACCAAACAATGGTGTAGCTGTATTAAAGTCAGATTGGAAACAGTCGTTAGTAAATCTGATTTTGTCAGAAATTGGGAGAAATGCGGGAGAAATATGACCCCGGGAGGAAACCGGGAGAGGGCAATGAAATTGGGAGTCTCCCGCGAAAATCGGGAGGGTTGGCAAGTATGGCGGG
Source organism: Notothenia coriiceps (assembly GCF_000735185.1). Classification (NCBI taxonomy): domain Eukaryota; kingdom Metazoa; phylum Chordata; class Actinopteri; order Perciformes; family Nototheniidae; genus Notothenia; species Notothenia coriiceps. The sequence continues at coordinate 306 of NW_011334701.1, forward strand.
ACCCCCAACGGAACAGGACATGGTGTTGGCGGGACCCCCGGCGGAACAGCTGTCGGCGGGACCCCCAACGGAACAGGACATGGTGTTGGCGGGACCCCCGGCGGAACAGGACATGTTGTTGGCGGGACCCCCGGTGGAACAGGTGTCGGCGGGACGCCCAACGGAACTGGACATGGTGTTGGCGGGACCCCCGGCGGATCAGGTGTCGGCGGGACCCCAACAGAAAAGGACATGATGTCGGTGGGACCCTCAACGGAACAGGTGTCGACCGGACCGCGGACATGACACGGGGGGCTGGAGTGGGCCGGACCGACGATGGGACACGGGGGGCTGGAGTGGGCCGGACCGCCGACGGGACACTGGGGGCTGGAGTGGGCCGGACCGCCAACGGGACACTGGGGGCTGGAGTGGGCTGGGGAGCCGGAACTGGAGCCGGAACCATGGCTGCTGGGGCCGGATCGGGGCCCCAAAGCATGGCTGCTGGGGCACGGGCCGGTAACCTGGATGCCGGGGAACGGGCTGGTTGCCTGGCCTTCCGTCTCTTATTAGTCCGTCGAAGGCTCCGCGGACCTCCAAAGGCCAGGTGGGATCACAAGAACGAATCAGGAGCAGAAGCAGATGAAGGAGACAGGCCTGGAGTTGTGGAAGGTTGGCAACTAGGAGTGCTGGCAGGCTGGGAATCGCACGTCTGGAGGAAGTCCTTAGTCCAGCCAGGTAAGAACTTCAACAGCCATGGTTTTTCTGTTGCCTCCTGGTTCGCCTCTGCCAGTGGAAGTTCCCTTCCACTTAACATAGCAAGACGCTAAGGTATAATAAAGTTTATATACTGTACCTCCTTCTCGAATTTTTCGATCTACTGGGTCCATTCTTGGTCAGGGTTGGTGGTTAAGAGAACCCAAACACAGAATGAAGAGACGGGGTACAAAGTAGGGCTGCACGATATTGAAAAAAACTGACATTGCGATATTTTTTTCCCTTGCGATATATATTGCGTTTTTTTTAACTATATTTAACCGGATGAAGAATTTTAGTCACGGACGTCTGGATCTTAACTGGTTGACTCATCATACCTTAAGTCATGATCTAACATGTCATGATAATGCATGTTGCTTACCCTCAAATAAGGGGGTTCATCTGTGAATGAAGAAGAGAAGAACCTTTTTTATCCAAAATAGTTCCAGATGGCAGATGTTGCTTTTTATGAAGTAAATCTTCATTCTCGCCGGTATTATCCTCCTGTTCCTCGCTCATTTTTTACCGGTGTTTTGATGGTCTGCAAACTATCGGGGCGGGGCCTGCTGTGATCTGATCAAGAATGATTGTGATTGGTGGTTTGCTGTGCATGCAGAGCCTGCATGTCACTCACTCAAGTACCCCTGACATGAGAGCCGCGCAAGTTTTCCTTTTGCAAAAATAATTGTAACATGACGTGTTTGAGTTAATGTACCTACTTAATATCGCCCCCATCCTAAAAAAAAAATTTGAAAAGAAAAATGATATAAAAAATTAATAAAATCGCATGTCCCTGCGATGTGAATATCGTGCATGCGCATATCGCGGTTATCGCCATGACACGATATATCGTTCAGCCCTAGTACAAAGTATAACAAAAAGCGAGCTTTATTTAACAAAAGAAATCGAAAGAAACTTAAATCCATAAACCGGTAGCACGAGGAAGCATCCGGACAAAAAACCAACAGGGACAAACATGGAGGTGCAAGGAAGACGATGACCGAACATGGAGCAAAGGGGAAGACAAGATTAAATACACAGAAGGGTAAACACAGGACAAGACAAAGCTGGGCAGGGGAGGAAGAAACACAAGGGCAACAGGTGAACACAATGAGACAATTCAAAGATGGAGGCCCAGCCTACATGATTCGACGCCTGCTTCGTTCCCGCCGACGTGGGAGAGGCCTGCAATACCTTGTCGACTGGGAGGGGTATGGTCCAGTAGAGAGGTCATGGTTCCAAGCTCGACACATCTTTGATGCCCAGCTCATCAGGGAGTTCCATCTGAACCATTGTGACCAGCCATCTAGTTCCACCAAACCCGCGGCAGGCAAAACTGCAGAGACTCTGTCCCCCCTTTCAACAGAGGAATCTGATGACGATGAGGTCGGAGAAGAGTCACCCTCGGACGAAAAATATTCTTTTCACTCAGTGTACATCCAGGGACCTTTTGGCCTTTGAATTGTTATAAACATCCTCAAATGAGGGTCATGGTGTTAAGTGTAGTAAACTTGACATGACATTGTGCTAATTCTTGTGGAGTGTTTTCATTTTAATGCTTTTAAAAAAAATTCAGGTTATTACATTACATTACATGTCACTTGTTAGACGCTTTTATCCAAAGTGACTTCCATACTTAATACTGTGGACAATCCCAGCAGGAGCAATTTGAGGTGAAGTGTCTCAGGGACACAACGACATTCTGACTGCAGTGGGGTTTGAACCTGTGACTCCCTGATCCGAACACCAACGCACAACCCGCTACGCCACACGCCTCCACACGTGGCAACATCATGTACACATGGCATAACCAGATATAAATGAAATATTAATTGAACCTCAAAGTTTCATTGCAGAAAGATTTTTGGGATATTTATTTATGATATGTTTAATGTTTGATTCTTTAATTAAAGGAACTTGGAAGTGAATAAATATATCTGGAGGCCATCTGCTGTTTGGCTTTCTCCTGTTGGCCAGCTGCTGTGACTAAGAATAGACATTTCTATGTCCCTCCAACTGTTCTCTTATTCGGTTTTCTGGCTCACCTTCCTCAGCAAGAACTATCATAAATAACCACTTATTTTTCGCTGTTCCTTCACTCATTGATAAATATTAAATATCTTCTCCATCCAGAGCGCCCAGCTATAATCCCGTTGTCGTGCAAAATCAACACATGACACGTGAAGTCTTATTTTATCCATCTCCGTGGGAGTGGAGATGGGCACATGCAGAGAGCCCTGCCATGCTCTGATTGGCTGCCAAATCCTCAAGGGTATTCCGTGATGCCTGCCGCTAAGTGACCGTCGGTGGGTTTACCATGCTGCTGGGCACATGGCGTCAGGGCTGGGAGGACAACTAAATGTATTATTATCTTAACAGAGCTCAGAAGAAGTGGTAGTCTGGATTGTGGGGTTCATAGATTAATATCGACAATAATATCATTTTAAAATAAATATATTTATCAGCCATAATAGATTTTAACATCATGTTTGCTGGACTTTTTTGTAATTAGAAACAAACTTCCCTTTCTTAAAAGTACTTTCAATCTAAAGTTTATTTCAATCTCTTTTGTTAAAAATACATTTGCACACATATGAACTCTAAATATGTTGAGTGGAATATTACTGTGTGGTATTGACTTCTAAATGTCTGGAATCTTCATATTCCTAATGTCTGCACAGAGTTTGTCTGCTTGAGCAGATTGTCTGATTATATTAGAATTTAATTTGCTGTGAAATTTTGCAACTATAAATATTTCTCCCAACCTGTGTTATAAACTGGGGCATGGAATTTATCAGATTTATTAAAGGTTGCTTGCTTTGAAACTTGACCCATAGAGACTGAACGTCAGGATATAAACTGTTCACTTTGACCGTTCTTTCAAAAGTCTTTCTGAATACAACCGATTCTGAACAAAACTACATCAATAGGGTAAGCCTTCAAATATTAAAGATGATCATTGATGGGGCAGTCAACAAACTGCACATTTACGTGTATGTTTACCGCAAACAGTGTTTGTCTTGAACCGTCACATGTTACATTACCATCAGATGGAGGCTGTCTTTTTCCATGCCAACACATGGACTTACTAACTGCAGGTCTAAATGGAAAATGATGTCGCTGAGTTTACGTACAACGCCACACTAGGATTTTAAAGATTTAAAGCCTTATGTAACCTCATAAATTCATCCTCTGTAACCCCTACTGCAACTACAAAAATGGAAAAGTATAACTCCTATATTACCACTGCCAATAAACAAAAGTTATATGGTTTTCCAAAACACTTTAGGCTTGCAGAAAAAGTTAAATTAAAAAGAGATCATGTCGTTTAAGCTAGGACTTTTAATCTAAACAATATGAAGAAATCACAATGAACCATGATGCGTCCCGTCCCTACTCTAGACAGTCACTAATTAATGTAACACGTATTTATTTTGGGTCCCTCCTGTTGACTCCAGTAGCAGATCAGAACTTGAATCCTGCTGGATCTTCAATAACAGCCGCAGGTTAGCTTGTTGTGATTGTAGGACAGCTTTCTCTAAATTATTAAAGTTGCACTACCAGAACCTGCGTGCAACGCTAATCAATAGGTGCGAGACGCTGTAGAAAGATCTACGTGGCATAGCCTAAATGTCAAGATGAGACATTTGCTCAGCCTGAAATCATACATTTGGGTGCCATCAATAAACACCAAAAGGGAATATGTACCATGATTTAGTTTAATAACAAACCGGTAGGTAGACCTTTTCTATCTATCTTTTTTACAATTTCTGTTAGAATCCATCAACTCTCTCATATTGGTGTCCGCGGGGTCTTAAAAAGTATTAAAAGTTGATAAATCAATTTAGCAAAAATTAAGGCTATTAAAAAGTATTAAACGGCATTTTCCAAGGTATTAAGAAGGTCCACAGCAACGACAACATGAAACACCCTTTAATTTACTGCAACGACATGTCGGGAAACCCCCTCAAGGCGGCACCATGCATAGAGCACCGTAAAATTCTGCTTCTTATTTAAAGGTGACCTATCATGCAAAATGCACTTTTGTACGTCTTTTATACATGAATATGTGTCCCCGGTGTTCCAGGGAACTCACCAAGTGTCAGAAAACACAACCCTCTCTATTTTCCTCCATACCCAAATCTCTAAAAAAGGGGCTGCAACAGATCTGATACAGACTGATCCAGATTTGAACACTTCTATGACGTCACAGAAGTGGCGCTACGGCTATTGGGCCAACTCCACCAATCAGGAGGAGACAGCCACAGAAATTGCCGTTCGAAAGCGCTGGAGACGCTGTAGTACATATGCCAGGCCTGTAGATGGTGCTGTTCTCACTGAATCCGATCATGAAAGGCAGTGTTAAATTGAGCGAAATGAGGAATGGCTAAAATGCATGATCTGTTTGGTATTTTGAAAAATAAAAAGTATAAATATGCCTTATATAGGTATGGTCCTACACTATATTATTCAAATATAGCATGATAGGTCCACTTTAAGTTTCGTTGCCTTGCCCCGCCTGGGGGGGAGACTGTGTTGGGGCGCCACTGATGGTGATGAAAGCTGGTTCGAGGGGCCCACAGACTCTAGAATCG
>NW_011334702.1:0-3391 GCF_000735185.1 Notothenia coriiceps
TAATTCACGCTTTCATCACCTCTCGCCTCGACTATTGCAATGGAGTCCTGTCCGGGGTTCCCAGCGAAGCCCTGGAGAGGCTCCAATACGTCCAGAACTCTGCCGCCAGGCTTCTCACCCGCACCAAGCCCTGGCAACACATCACCCCCACCCTCATCCATCTTCACTGGCTGCCGGTCAAGTCCCAGATTCAGTACAAAACACTCCTCCTCACTTATAAGTCTCTCCATGCCCTCGCCCCCCAGTACTTATCGGACCTCCCCCATCCCTACACCCCTTATCGAAGTCTGCGGTCCTCAGTCGCGGGCCTGCTCTCCATTCCCCACTCTCGCATCTGAACTGTTGGTGACCGAGCGTTCAGTTTTGCGGCCCCAATCCTCTGGAATGCACTTCCTGCAGAGATCTGCAATGCTGCTTCCCTGGACATCTACAAGTCATCATTAAAAACTCACCTGTTCACCCTGGCCTTTGACCCCTAACCCATCCCCGTCCCCCTGCTTCCACTCCTCATTTCATTTCATTTCCAACCTTTATTTAACCAGATTGGTCCCATTGAGATCATAGATCTATTTTTCAAGGGAGACCTGCAGCATATAGATTCCACATGAAACATAAAACAATAAAGGACATCATACATTATATTTACAGGATACATTTACATAGTTATAGACATATAACTAAATCCTACTGCTATTTATTACATTGTTTACTTCATTATTTGCCCCTTTTGTTTGTTTGTTTGTTTGTTTGTTCAAAATGTAAAGCGGCCTTGGGTCCCTTGAAAGGCGCTATACAAATGTCATCTATTATTATTATTACTAAAAACATATTTGTGCATTTTAGCTCACTGTGTGATAGGGCACAGAGTCTTGAGTTTGTAAACAGTCAGTTAAGTTGAGTTTCTATGGTTACGTCACACAGCTGTCATCTGATTGGATGCACGTGGAAAGGTCAGCAGTAAACAAGGTCAAAGTTGAAATCAGTTGAAACGATCATTGAGAGGACTCCATAAATCCATCTCTTTACTTTTGCCCTACAGATTATGAGAAAGTATCAGATGGTTTTGTAAAAGCCCAGGATTCCTTCTCATTACAAAAGGATAAAAGCATGTCAAGACAGAGTATCAAACCTCAGCTAACAGACACCATGATGTTCAGGTCCTGAGGGAGGGATGTTATAGGAGTAGTTGGACCAAAATCAATCTGGCTAAATCTCTAGATATCTCGATGTTTAGTCACTTTGTACCGTGTTAAAGCGTCACTCATGAACTATGGATTACCAGATGGCACTTCCTCTCAGGATTTCATGTTCCAGTCGTCCACTGTGTATTACGAGTTGAGGGTTACTGGCAGAGGACACCTGAGATGAAGCACCTGAGTGTGCTGAGACTCAGAGAGAGCTTCTCTGCCCCACAACAGATAAGACTCCTCCGCCAGACTCCTTCTCCACGCGCTCATCCTTCAGTGAAAAAGATTGAAAGGGAAGGTTTCCTGGAAAATGTCAAAGCAGCAAACAGGATCATAAGCTTAGAAGGCTTTTCACCTCTCAGCTACTTCCTCCTGCCTAATACTCTCTCTCTCTCTCTCTCTCTCTCTCTCTCTCTCTCTCTCTCTTTCTCTCTCTCTCTCTCTCTCTATCTCTTATTACAATCACATTTCATAGAAATTACATTTTTTGACATGTGTGATTTAATTTTTATTATCAAACTAGAGTTTTAGTGTATCCTCCGAATGTGTATTCTTATCGGACTGGAGAAGCTAATTGTTGAGTAGAGGAAAATTGAAAGGACAGTTTGATCTTGCTTTTATCAAATCAGGTCAAGAGGTTTTTTACACCTTCATTCAAATTCTACAATGATCATAACACGAGTCCATACTGTAGCGTTTCTGTCACTTCAGCCACAGTGATGCCGCTCAGCTCCACACGTCGGTGTGTCAAAGTATACAGCATCATAACTTCATACACATGCACACACACACTTCAGCTATGTTGCTTGGACTGAGATTAAGAATGAATTTCTGATGCTGCGTAGCAACTGGGGAGGCCAGGCCACCCTGGAAACGGGGGTGGGGGGGATTTATATCTCATTGAATCTTAAATCAGATTATATCTGATTGGCTCCTCTGGCCTGGAGCACCAGTTGATGCAGGAAGCTCTGCAGCTGTAGCATTTCTTCTTGTGACCCTGTACAGTATACTGCCTGTAAATCTTGAATTTGTTTGGTTACTCTTGGTTGCTTTATATCTATTTTATTTCTTTGTCTTTATTTGCTTTGATACTGTTCATTCTAGTGTACAGACTGTTAAAAGGTGTTTACTGTACTAGTTTTGATTCTCACAGTATATACAATTTTTTTTACCAGTTTTTCTGTCTTTTCTTTTTCTCAATAGAAGTGATGGAGTAAAGTGACTGATTGGACACAAAGATAATCTTACTACTGCGAAAAACCTTCGCATACAACTGCCTTTCCTGTTGTGAATGTCTTTCTGATGACAATAAATCCTTATGCAAAGCCCCGTTCCACAGACCTCCAGTAAGGAGAGGAGAAAGGCTTGTTTTCATGTTAAAGGACAGATCTGCGCTTATATCCGGTGGAAACAGCTGGAGTACTGAAAGCCAATCTGCGGGGACCTTTAATTTCATTTGAGTTGAGGGCGATCAGCTTACCTTTTGGGGGGGTCGAGGACTTCCCGCAGTTCTTCATATTCCATGTGAAAGACACTGGAGAAGGAGTTCTGCAAAAAGAATTTAATACGTTTATTTGTCTAAAATGTTACAACCTCGATGATGTGGTGAGGACCTGTTGGGGGGGGGGGAATGTACTTGACATAAAGCCAACAGATCGCATGATATCTCATTAATACAGTACATACAGTCTTGGTGTAGTCTAAAGTCGAACCTAAAAAAAAAGGGTTTTGCTTTTCAGCATGTGTGTTTCCTGGCATATCAACTTCCTCATTCCCTCCAATTAAGCAATTACAGCTAAACCAAACATCCAAATACTGTGGTTTGAGCAGCGCCCACTGCCTACATAACATCTCCATGGATAAAGAAAGGGTTGTTGATCATCCATCAAGCCTTGCCAGAAGGAGAGGTTATTTAGACATTCCAATACTTCTTTGCCTTTCCCTACCTTATAGGGACTTGTTTGTTCTCAATCTGCACTCACAAACCCTCGCAAAGTATCCTTTTTCCATTTTTAAGAGGTGGGGACAGGATGTTAAAGATGGATAAGGCTTTTTGGTTCAGAAAAATGTGCCCCACGACCCTTGCACGCACGCACGCACGCACGCACGCACGCACGCACACATACGCACACACACACACACACACACACACACACACACACACACACACACACACACACACACACACACACACACACTCTCTC
>NW_011334703.1:0-3251 GCF_000735185.1 Notothenia coriiceps
AATCAATATATCTATATGTGTCTGTCTGTGTGTGTGTCTGTAGCCTACTGTATGTATAGTATGTATGTATGTATGTATGTATGTATGTATGTATGTATGTATGTATGTATGTATGTATATAAATATCTGAATGAAGTATTGTGGAGCTGCAGAGAAGTCCCTGCCTACAAAACGTATTCTACAGACTTAATAAAAACGTATTGTTGGAAACAGATCCTCTTAAATATTTACACCACAATTATAATGATCATTCCCTTTAATCAAACTGTATCATCAATTGCAACATCACATCATTTGTATTAGTTATTTTACCTTAGTAACACAGCCCTTTATTTTATTAATAATAATAATAATACATCTTCATTTGTTTAGCAATGTTCATATACAGGGGGCAATGCAAAAAAAGAAGTGTGAAAAATATTAAAAGACTGTTTGAAGGGGGGGTGTCGCTTATTAAAGGGGACCTATCATGCAAAATGCACTTGTTGATGTCTTTTCTACATCAACATGTCCAGATTTGCGTGCGATATAGACATGTTTTTTTTATATATCTGAGACCCATAATATATATGCCTAAAAATAGCATGATAGGAAACCTTTAAAAAAGCTTGTCCATTAAAATGTCCCCTTAGTTAGCCTCACGAATATGCAAGTGATAGACCTTACACATGAGAAGATTAACCAAAGTTTGCTCTTCTCTCCGTCTAGAAGGCGAGCCCAAAGCCGTCACCATCGACTGGGACGAGCTGCACGGATACCGCAACAAGATGGGCTACCAGAAGGGCAAGCTGCTGGTGGAGGAGGCGGGTTTCTACTACATCTACGCCAAAACCTGCTTCCGCTACTACAACCTTGAGCTGGAGGACGGCAGCCAGGTGGACGTCAGCAACCGGCAGCTCATCCAGTACGTGTACCACGAGAAGATCAAACAGAACAGCAAGTCAGCGCTTCTGATGAAGACGGGCAGCACCATGCGCTGGAACATCACCAGCTATAACATGTACTGCGCCCAGCAAGGAAGAGGGGTTCGTCTGGAGGATGGGGACGCTTTGTACGTGACCGTGTCCAACGCCTGGGTGCTGGACCCCGAGGGAGAAGGGACGTATTTCGGAGCGATAAAGTTAGGTAATTGAGAGTTAAAAGACGAGAGGAGCGGACATGCTACTGAACATTTGCCAAAGAACCACTGTTAGTGATTTATAAGTGTTGATAAAAAGTGTCTTGTTGTTTTTGTACTTCACCAAATAGCCTTGGAGCACTCGATGAGAAAAGACATGGAAATGGTTCAGTCCCCGACACACAGCTCTTAAATTCATCTAAAATAGCACTGGACTCTTTTTTTTAAATTAAGTATTGTGACATTTCAATACATTTCAGCTCAGATTACGACTTAAGCACTGATGTGTTTATGGACTAACTAAACAAACCACAAGGGAGAAACTTGGGAAGTCGGTTTGCTGGCGAGACGCAAAGTGAGGAAGGATTTATCAATGTTGGAGAAAATGTCCGGTAGAAACACGGAGCATCTGCTTGTACTTAGCGGATTAGAACAGAATAAAAACAACAGGTTTGCACACGGCACTGATCATAAACGTCTTCCTCAAGAGTTCTGTACGTGTGAACGAGGAAGTAGTTAGTCTCTGATCGGAGTAACTATCACAACAGGGGATATATCCAGAGGTGGAAAAAGTATTCAGAGTCTTTACTGGGGTACTAATACCACTCAAAAGTACTGCATCAACAATACTACTCTAAAAATACTCAATATGAGGCAAAAGTACGGCATTGACAATGGTACTCAAGCAAAAGTATTTAATACTACTCTAAAAATACTCAATTTGAATTAAAGTACTGCATTGACAATAGTACTCAAGCAAAAGTATTTAATACTACTCTAAAAATACTCAATTTGAAGTAAAAGTACTGCATTGACTGGTACTCAAGCAAAAGTATTTAATACTACTCTAAAAATACTCAATTTGAATTAAAGTACTGCATCGACAATGGTACTCAAGCAAAAGTATTTAAGTATGATAAGGAAGATGTGCTTAAAGTACTTGTTGCAGAAAAAACTCATTAAATATTTAAGAACTTTAAAGCAGAAGCAGTAAATCTTCACAGTTAAGAAGCTGCCGATTCATTTTGTGTTAACCCACTCGTGCTAGTTACCTAAAAGTAATGTTGGATGGTTTAATACCAAAACATCTTATTTTAAGAGCTTTTCCAAATTATTGTGTGTCAAAATCTACAAGTAAAAAGTACAATATTGGCTTCCAAAATGTAGTATATTAGAAGAATAGGTAAAGTACAAGTACCTCAGATGTGTACTTAAGAACAGTACTTGAGTGAAAGTACTTAGTTACTTTCCACCACTGGTTATATCACCCTGAGACCACCTTTCATAGTTTAATCATCTATAGGACATTCACTGTTTTTTAGGAACAGATTTGTTTTGCTCCAAAAACTGATTTTCTCTCCACTTCTCAGTCTAAAGAGTGGCCTGCTTGATTGAAGGCAATTACACGACAATGTCATTTTGAACTAAGGAGGAAACGACATGTGTTTGTTATGTTAATGACGATTGAAAAAAGAAAAAGGGATGCAGATAGCTGGCCTGTCTGACCATCAATGACATGAATAGACTGTTGTCTTCTTAAACTAGAGGAGCCAAATTGACTTTGGTTCATCTTTTAACTTAAATTTTGTTTTTCATTTGGCTCTTCACCGAGGTAAATGGGAATATGCACTAAATATTTATTTATTAGCTATAGAAGTACAGAGACGGGTCATTGTTAAAATGACCTCTCGTCTGTGTGACATCCATTACGCAGCACTTAGAGGAAATAGTAGACACGCTTTTTGTTATTAAAACACAGGGGCTTCATTTTAAATTCCATATTTATGTATCTTGATTTTTTTTTTGACAATTCTGTGTGCACTTGCCTAGCCAAAAGCAATATGGACATCATGTTTCTTCTACAAGATTGTAGCATACCTGTAAAATCTTCATCTGATTTCCATTCAATGTTTTTTTTTTATTTATGTAATGTATGTTTTAATAAAAAAAAGTACTTTTGTAACAGCGTTTCCTGTGTTTTGACGATACCGTTTTGACTGAACGGGCCACCCTGAGTGTGATGTGTTTGTGATGATCTGTACAATCTTTAATTCAACACCAGTATGTCATTACAGAGATACATTGTATAGAAAAGCCGCCCACTGCTAACCTCACAGCAGACTTTTGGACCGCC
>NW_011334704.1:0-3909 GCF_000735185.1 Notothenia coriiceps
CCCCCCCCACTTGACACTTCAGTAATAGCCTATCAGATAGCGCTGTGGGTGGGACATTGCTCGTGTACAGAGAGTGGTGACTGCAGCCAGAGAAACGGCCGCATCAGAGCCAAAGTTTTATCGGCAATTTGATTTTTTTTTTAAAAGACAGGCCGACACAGATAATCGTTCAAATGCGGAATATCGGCCCCGATAATCGACCCCTAGTCAATATTGAGATTCACTTTATTATAATCCTGCAGTATTTATAGAATAGGAAACGGTCAAACGTTTTCACCATTAACGGTGAAATAGTCTGAGTTTTGGTTTGTCTTTCAAACAGAGACTCCAAAGGCTGCAGCTTGGGGTGTCAGATGTCCCGCAGACAGTAAACTCACCAATGAAGCAGACTACTTCACTGGTACCTGAGCTGTTAGCATTATCAGTGCACCCCTAATATATAAAATGCCATTTGTTTTTAAACACTGAGGGTAAGGGTCACGTGTCGGGTTGTATATCTGACCGGTTCTGTCTTTTGTTATTTTTTTAAATTAAGCTTCTGTCACACTGTCACAGCATTATTTCTATTTAAAAGTAAAAACAAAAAAAGAGGACGAAAGGAAACTGGGGGTTTAAGTCTGTTTTTAAGTAGCTTTTCTGCCTTTTTTTTTACAAGATGGTAACAATGTCAGTATTTTAATCGAAATGAACCAAAATCCCATTTTTAAAAACAATCCACCTGTAAATGTATAGGAGTTTATTCAGATGTCATTATTCGAAGGTGGCGTTGGCAGCATCTCCAGGAAAGGTTGGATCGGGGAATGCATTTACTGCTGTACATCAAGCCTCCGTCCTATCTCCACCTCGTCAGCGGCGGTACTCGTTTAATCTTGACCCTCGCTGACGCACAGTATGCAGGAACTCGGGTGCAAGTGAATGAGACTGAATGAATGAAATGAACTAAGATTGTATTTTTCCAGCGGTTCCGACGGCTCAAACAGCAAAATGTCCGGGTTGTTAAAATAATGTGCTATACAGTGAAATGAAACGATTTCCATGTCCCAAGTTGAATGAATGGCAGTTAATTTGTTTTTGTCTGAAATGGTCAAATCAACACGTGTGAATGCTCAGTCACTGATGGTCCTCTGATTAAATGGAGACACAGCTGTATGTAAACCAGAGAGGAAGAGAATTCCTTTATGAGCAGGACTATTGTGCCCTATAGATGTTCTTTATTTGTTCAAACAGAAAAGAGATCTCAATAAAAGCCATATTCAGTGGTGCACATCATGAATACAAAAGTTTATTATAAAGGTTGAATTCAGCTTGTGCCTCCTGTATCACACCTTTACTTCCTGGTGGTTGATTTTCGTTGCTGTCGTTCAACTTAATATATCCGAGGGAGAATTCATGATACTGTTGAGAGATTTTAGTTCAGGAAGTAAAGCAGCAGAGCAGGAGACTGATGGGTTTAGCTGAGTGAGAACACAAACTGCCTGTAAATACTGATTTAATAAAAAAGATTTGCAAAAAATGTTTTTATTTTATTTGGCATGTTCATTGCTTTACATTTAATTGGCAGGCAGTTGCTCTTGTCCAAAGAGGCTCATATGTGCATTTGAACTCAATAGGAACACTCATCACATAGTCAGTGTTTTGGGTAATCTAAAGTAAGAAAAGTATTGTTAGGTGTTGTTGTTGGATATGTTAAGTGTACATTTTCAGAGCATTGAGCCCTATAAATATAATTCCACTAATCTCTACTGTATTGCAGAGGGGGGAATACATCAACACCTAAATAAATCCACCCCAAAAAAAAATATTTCTGTAATTTGGCTGACCCTTTAATTAGCTAAAAACATGCAAACCCACCAGGGTTATATGGTTCTTTAACCCCAGGACCACACCCTTAAAAGTTCCTGGGGCCATTTTTCAGCCATCCGGGTTTTGATGTTCATGCCATTTTGGCTGTGTTGAATGAATATTGCTCAAACTTGCCAGATGATATTATTTTTTAGTTGTATTTTGACTTGTCGTCTCAGTTCCTTAAATTAGCCTAAAATGACTAAGCTACACAAAAACCGACACATTTGTTCCAAGCGGCAAAAAATGCCCCATTGAAAATTCTTTTTTTTACCCCACATTTATCTTATCAGAAACTCTTGATTACCTTTGTTAAGATTTCATTTTGGACTTCTAGCTTTCAATTTTTAATTTTACATTTGTCTACAAGATGGTGATCATTTTAACCCTTTAAAGCCTGCAGCAAAATGTTACTGTTTTCTGCAAGGCTGACTTGCTACTGAAATTATATGTGTGTGGCTTTTGATGTTGGATAATGGTGAGTGTGTGTCCAACTTCAAAATACTTTTCTCTTAGAAGGCCACACTGCTTAATAATCAAATTCAATAATAAAAACAATGAGTTGCGAGAACCAAAACAAAATTGGACTTTGTTTTGGTTATCGTTCAGGTTGTTTATGTAGGTGCACTGCAGCCATGGTTATAAGTATTAGTACTAGTCTTTTTGGATAGGACAAGGCATTACAGCACACAGGAGGCTCTGGAGATTATAATGCACTCTGATTGCGAGGATGGCTCCTCATCCTCCTCCGTGGACTCTGAGGCTGACACAGAAGAGGCCTCAGAGTCCACGGAGGACGCCTCAGAGATGGGAACAGACCAGCTAGAGTCCAACTCAGACTCATCTGAAAGAGTTGGAGGAAGCAGCTGCGGGATGGACTTCAAAAAATGGAAAAGTGTTTTGGTCTCCCACAAACACTGAGACGCTCCGCTACATCCCAGCAGCCAGAAGTTTGATCCCGGGACCAACAACACTATGCTGTCGCCCGAATCAGTGACCCGGCATCCAGCTTTGCACTGCTGCTGACGGATGACATCCTGCAGCATATTGTGTCCATGATAAACCTGCATGGGAGACGGTCAACTGCAGGCTTACGTCGGGCTACTCATTTTGGCCGGTGTTTACAGGTCACAAAATGAATCGACCCTCAGCCTCTGGAGTGAGAAATCAGGAAGGAGCATTTTCCGGGCCACGATGTCCCACAAGAGGTTTCACCAAATCAGCCGAACACTACGGCTCGACGACAAGATTTGGGCAAACTGTGATGTAAATCATCCTACGCCTGGGCCCAGGAGTTCAAAACTTTTAATCTCAATCAGATCCGATCAGATTTTGAAATCCCATTTTTTGTGATCCAGGATCAGACAAATCGGACAGATTTTGTCCCTGGAGTTCAAAGCAATTCAGGATAGGATCAGCCTGATCCAGATTACGATTTTTCAAGATGACTAGATCCTGAATATCAGTGCTTTAATCATACTGATCGCCATCTAGTGGACATGAAAAATAATACAAGGAAGACAAGAGACCACATTGCAGACATCTATTGTCAGCAATTACTTTTGAAAGGTGATGACAGATGGATTTTTTTTTGTTGAAGGTATTTTTTCTTTAATCTAAATTACATTTCTGATTGACAATCTTTGTTGTGATACTTTCATGAGCATAAACATTTATGTCATCAACATTTGGTTGAAAACAAAATAGGCCACCACAAACCTGACAAAAAAATGAAAAATAAAATTGATTTGCCACGAAGGCTAAAAATGGTGTATTATTTCAGTTAACAAACTTTGCCATCTTATTTAAATTGAAACATATTTTAAAATAAATGGTACAGTACATTTAGCTCTGGTAATCCACTGGAAATCCACCCCTCTGGTGGGATCAGGATAATCCAGTTTTTTGGGATCAAACTGATCCAAATCCTGTGCTGTTGGTTTGAACTACCCGTTTTGAAGATTTGATCCAGATTAAAGCTTGGATTGGATTTCCTGATCTGATCGGATATGAAAGTGATCCTAATCCTGGTTTTTGGTTTTGAACTCCCCAAAATCCAAATCTGAT
>NW_011334705.1:0-4162 GCF_000735185.1 Notothenia coriiceps
CACAGGAAGTCACCTTTACTACTCTAACATCACACACCTGCACACAGGAAGTCACCTTTACTACTCTAACATCTCACACCTGCACACAGGAAGTCACCTTTACTACTCTAACATCTCACACCTGCACACAGGAAGTCACCTTTACTACTCTAACATCAAACACCTGCACACAGGAAGTCACCTTTACTACTCTAACATCTCACACCTGCACACAGGAAGTCACCTTTACTACTCTAACATCTCACACCTGCACACAGGAAGTCACCTTTACTACTCTAACATCTCACACCTGCACACAGGAAGTCACCTTTTCTACTCTAACATCTCACACCTGCACACAGGAAGTCACCTTTACTACTCTAACATCTCACACCTGCACACAGGAAGTCACCTTTACTACTCTAAGATCACACACCTGCACACAGGAAGTCACCTTTACGACTCTAAGATCACACATCATCTTAAATTACACATTTTAAGCTTCAAATACATTACTGCAGGATCTCGGGTATTTGAAATGTACGGTACCGTATCTCGGCGATGCATCGACTCAGGGAGCTGATACTCGGACTGAGCCATGGAGACTACCTGATGATTAATTGGTGGGAAAATGGAGACATTTGGACAATGTCAAATTTGTATTGGTCTTACAGGGCCTTCAAACTTGGTACAGGGACACGTCAGGCCTTTGGATCACAACCACACAGTTTGGGGCCCTTTGGATCACACCCACACAGTTTGGGGCCCTTTGGATCACACCCACACAGTTTGGGGCCCTTTGGATCACACCCACACAGTTTGGGGCCATGCTCACCTGTTGACCCCATGAACACACTTAGGAAATATACATGTCCATGTCCACTTCAAATACATTACTGCTCTGTCTCAGGTATTTGTAAGTGGCCATATCAACATTGCAATGGGCCAGGAAGCTGAGACTTGAACTGTGTCATGCCTCCAGCCCGTGGATTGAGTGTGTCGATTTTGGAGATGATTGTAGAACCTTTGAGTTTCTGACCTTTTCAAACTCATTTCTGAAAAACAGGTCAAATATAAAGTTCTTCTGATTTGCATGACATTTGGTATAGTGATAGAAGAGGCCTCACAGGTGACCAATTCAAAGTGACATGCATGTAGCCCCTGGCATCTTTGAAATATGACCTTGTACTTTTCAAATACCTAACTGCAGGAGCTCAGGTATTTGAAATGGTCATATCTCCACAATGCAAAGGCACTGGGGGCTGTTACTTGAACTCTGTAATGCATCCAACCCACGGTTTCAGTGGTGTGAAAAAAAAATGGAATGAAAAATGAAATGTTCCCCACCCTTTTTAAGCACACGTTCTTTCAAATAGTGTTGCTATGATTGATCCATCGCCACCTGCAGCCCCGGGCCTCGTGGAGGTATCACCTTGAACTTGGCACTATGTTCCCTCACATTAAGCTTGATATCCCCTCAGACAGCAGCTTCTTGTCTGGGAGTCTCAGTTCCTTTCCCCCCCCCGGACTGTGTTTCTCTAATAGCGGCCATTATCAGCTTCTTTACCTCAGTAATCACTTCCTGCGCCTCACAGGGAGCAGCTGATCACTACCTGCAGATATCTGTGAACAGGAAGTGTCTAAGCAGTGATATCAGGTGATTTTAATGTCTCACAGCTGATGGCGGTCCACAGGTAAAGTCCCAGAGGGCCTTGCAGCGTCTCGTAGGGCCGTCCGAAGGCGTTGAAGAAGAAGAAGCCGGAGGCCACGGAGGAGAAGAGGACCACCACACCACAGAAGAAGAGGACGCTGACATGGAGGCCCACTGGGATGGCGCTCAGCAGCTCTGGGAAGACTGGGAGGACAGACACTGTGAGGAGAGACGAGTCATGGACATCCACACAGAACCCAGTTCATCTCACACAGAACCTTAACGTGAGGGAACCAATGTGTCTTTAGGGAACTTAACACCAGGAACTTAAAACCTTACACAAGGACACTTGAAACTTAACGCTGGGGAACACAACATTTAATACCAGGAAAAGAGGGAAAAGGAACATAATCTTAACTTAAACTCAAACCCTAACGCCAGGGAACTCGATAGTAAACACGAGGGAACGTCAGACTTAATGCTTATGAATTAAAAACCCAACATTATCTTCCATCGAACACAAACAATGGAACAAATATCAAACCTCACACCAACCACGAGAAACTCAAAACTGAGAGCGAGGGAACTTTGAATTCATGAAATAAAAGACCCCTAACATCTCAATGCAAAGCATGAGGAGTACTGCAGCACTGTGTGTACTGTGTGTTCCACGGCATTCCAGATCAGAGGAAATATTTCTGTGTGTGTGTGTGTCTCTGTGTGTGTGTGTGTGTGTGTGTGTGTGTGTGTGTGTGTGTGTGTGTGTGTGTGTGTGTGTGTGTGTGTGTGTGTGTGTGTGTGTGTGTGTGTGTGTGTGTGTGTGTGTGTGTGTGTGTGTGTGTGTGTGTGTGTGTGTGTGTGTGTGTGTGTGCAGTGGAGCAGTAACAGCAGTTATTTCCGCCGGCTGCTCTCAGTAATGAGACTTGGCGTCACAGAGACTCTTCATACTGTCCCTGAAAACAAACGGCTATATGTATATATAATATTAAGTACTTCACTGTGTATTATGTATTATGTAGAGTACTTCATCCTGTATTATATATAACAAGAACTACTTGTCACAACGTGTTAGGCATATAAAGCTGTGTGTGAGGAGGCAGCAGGAGGATCTGTTAGAGATGAATTATTGAAGAGTCAGAAACACTTTAAATGATTAATGAGAGACAGGTGAGCCGCACACAGGTGAGCCGCACACAGGTGGGCCGCACACAGGTGGGCCGCACACAGGTGGGCCGCACACAGGTGACAACAAACAGGGAGTCACACAATGAGACCCTCGGTTCCCAGGAGGAGATGCTCACATATACTCTGCATATAATATAAAGTGTAAGTACATATATCAATATATTAGTACTCACAGTTTAGAGGCGCGGCCCCCCAGCCTCCTCTACATGTATATATAAAGTATATATATATTAGTACTCACAGTTGAAGGAGGAGGCGCGGCCCCCCAGCCCACACTGCCTCACCCTCCTCCCCCCCAGCAGGCCATAGCTCAGCTCCCCCCTGAACTTCTCCAGCTCGGGCCCCGAGGCGTTCACCAGCTCGGCCCCCGTGAGGCACAGCACCGACCCCCCCACCCAGAGGGGGAGACCTGAGACCACCGCTGAGAGGAGGCCTGATGAGAGGGCCAGGACCCCCGAGAGAGAGAACAGGAGCGTCTGCTGCAGGGAGGGCATCCTGAGAGAGAGAGAGAGAGAGAGAGAGAGAGGGAGAGAGAGAGACAACAGGAGCGTCTGCTGCAGGGAGGGCATCCTGAGAGAGAGAGAGAGAGAGAGGATACACTCCTTGTGTGGAGGCGCCCCCTGGTGTTTATTACATCACATTACCTTCAGCTGAGGCTTTGATCCAGAGACAAGAAGTGCATAAACCACAAAGAAACAAAGCAGGTCCACATGTCTGTGAACCAACCAGAAGAATGCATTAGCTTCTCTTAGAGCCAATCCTGTGTCGGTGCTAAGTTTAGTTTTAACGAGACGCAGTTTTCAGTCTGAACGTGTCTCTGATGTCCTGATATCAGGAGGAGGTTTCTGAGAGACTCTGATAACTACAGCTCAGACTGAGAGACTCTGATAACTACAGCTCAGACTGAGAGACTCTGATAACTACAGCTCAGACTGAGAGACTCTGATAACTACAGCTCAGACTGAGAGACTCTGATAACTACAGCTCAGACTGAGAGACTCTGATAACTACAGCTCAGACTGAGAGACTCTGATAACTACAGCTCAGACTGAGAGACTCTGATAACTACAGCTCAGACTGAGAGACTCTGATAACTACAGCTCAGACTGAGAGGCTCTGATAACTACAGCTCAGACTGAGAGACTCTGATAACTACAGCTCAGACTGAGAGACTCTGATAACTACAGCTCAGACTGAGAGACTCTGATAACTACAGCTCAGACTGAGAGGCTCTGATAACTACAGCTCAGACTGAGAGACTCTGATAACTACAGCTCAGACTGAGAGACTCTGATAACTACAGCTCAGACTGAGAGAGATAACTACAGCTCAGACTGAGAGACTCTG
>NW_011334706.1:0-7420 GCF_000735185.1 Notothenia coriiceps
GGCCTACTTTAAAATAAATTAAACACAGCACTTGGTTAGTCCTCTGCACATTTGAAGGAAAAAAAATACAATTAAAATAAAACATATCCGCACTCTAAAAAGAGTTTACTGATTGAACTATGACTGAAGATCGTCAGCTGTCTTCCTCTTCCGTTTTTTTGTACGTTACATGTTACTTTTACGTTTTTATCCAAAGCGACTTACATACTCAATACTGTGGGCAATCCCCACAGGAGCAATTTGGGGTGAAGTGCCTTGCCCAGGGACACACGACATGCTGACTGCAGTGGGGTTTGAACCTGTGACCCTCTGATCCGAACACCAACGCACAACCCACTCCGCCACACACCTCCATACATAATGGCTGCAGCACCTTTAACAACTTCTCTCTACATATCAAACATACCGGTAAACCAGCATTGTTTGCTGTGAAAGCAGATAACTCTAACCACGCAGAATTAAATCCTCTGTGTTCCTCTGATACTTTTCTTTGATTTATCCATAGTTCGCTCATCGAGCTGGGGGTCAGGTTATTCACCTGCAAGAAAAGGCGCTGGCGCGGGACAGTAGCAGGATATGACGCATATTTTAGTTGACCTAATTCAAATCGTTTTGTTTTTTATTTATGTGTCACAGTATCACCTCAAAATACAAGATACGAAACCTTTTCAACCGTGCAACAACATTTAAATAGTTCTACAAATACTTTTATTTAATTACCTTCTTATTTATGTCTAAACTCAAGGGAGCCAGAGCAGAGAGCTGCGGGTTGCCGACCCCTGACCTAAGCCATGAAGTTTCCTGATCTAAGGTGATCTTGTTGGTGATTTAAAGTGCTTTCATGTAGGATAATTCAAACTCTCCTCGACACAAATGCGCCCACATATCGATATGCTTGCCGCTCCAGTATTTTCTGCTTCACAGTCCCTGTTGCAATTTCTTCTGCTTCTTTAGAGTGCTTTTACTCTTTGATCTAGATGTTAACACACAAGTGATGTACTTATTGTAGAAGGCTTCCTGTTTCTAGGTATATTGCTCCTCTGATCTTCTGATTCTACTAGACAGCTGAATCTTGTGTATTTCGGAATAATTATTTCACTGTAAGATAATTAATTTATGAACAATATAAGCCAAGTAAACAGACAGTAACATATGTGGAGGTCTTAGTGATAGCACTGTGCAGCAGCTGCATTTCTGGCAGGATGTGCATGCTGATTGTTTTTAAAAGACGTCATCATATTATTAAGCATTTACGCTTCAATGGCATTTCTTTGGGAATTAATATCATCAGTCTTTAGTAGTTCTCACTATTTAGGAATAATATGATGACGCAAAAAATAATAATGTGTTTTTTTTTTCTCAGGGTATGTACATCTTACCAACCCTTTTGCATCAATTAACTGCTCGACCGGGAAATAAAAGGCTTTGAAATAAGATTGGAGGAAATGAACCGATATTGAGTTGTAACACTTGATGTGCAGATAAACAAAAGCAATTCAGTGCTTGTATGGTTTCTAAGTGCTGAAATATAGCACTCCATTTTTGTGTTCATCTCTCTATCTATTCATACTGTTTTCAACAATTCAACCTGACACCAATTAGCATGTTGAGTGGGGTGGGCTATGATGCATGATGAAATTATTTCAACTTCAAACGAAATACTAGGGGTTCAGTTTAAACAAAGAACAAGTAAAGGTGCCACCGCGGCCCAGCAGAGGATCACCAATGCAGATAACAAGTGTTTGCTGATGTCTGTGGGTCAAAGACTGCAGGCAGTCATTAACTGCTAATAATTATATATCATTAAATACGTGGACTTTCAGTTTCACTCTGTCCTACATTATCCCATTGATAATTTCAATAAAATTGGGGATTGTTGCATACAAAAGGGCAAACATTCCTATAACGTTTTTTCAAATCATTATTCTCTACTTTTTGCATTACCTTTTTTAAATTTATTTTCATAGGTGAACCAAATCTAAATTAGTAAATAAACTGCAGAGAGACATGAAAAAAGCTATGGCTTTTGATTCAGCTGAAAAACTGTTTTGGATTTCCTTTTCATCAAAGGAGGTGTTTCTACATGTAAATGTATGTGGCTGACAACGTTATTCTTATTTTCTGCTAATATTTGAAGCTGTATCCACCTACAATATATCTGTTAACATTTGAAAACATTAAAGATTCAGATGAAAGAGCCATATATCAGTGCTTAAGGACATATGGTCTGTGTGTGTGTGTGTGTGTGTGTGTGTGTGTGTGTGTGTGTGTGTGTGTGTGTGTGTGTGTGTGTGTGTGTGTGTGTGTGTGTGTGTGTGTGTGTACAAACTACTAACACATCACTTAACTTCAAGTGCCACGGCCATCTGTCAGTCACAGAACCCAAAAAAGCAATATTCCCTTTAAGCCGCCAAAGGTGTATTACTTTTTGGCATCCATTTCATCCACCGTACATCAATCCAGTGCTATGGTATAATGCTCTTGTCACCACTGACAATGGAGAGACATTACTCTCACCTTGGTCATAGAGACGTAAGTCGTTTGATGGCTACGTAGTGATAATGCTGTCAGAAAGATAGGAAGATTGGGGTTAGATGGGGGTTTTCTAGCTTGGGCTAGAAAATAGGGAAAGTCTGAAACTCCAGATACAAAAATAAAACAATTTAATTCCTTAATTCTTCCTGTTTTAATTGTGATCAACCCATAACTCTCAATGTGTCCGGCCAATTTAGGAGCTACTTCAGATTTCCATTGATGAAACACTTGGGATGCAAATAGCATGGTGTGATTAATCGTATATTAAATTATCAACATGTCATTATATCCTCTAGAATTATTCATACTGTAATCAGGATGTGAGCAAGTGACCCAGGTAGATTTATGACAGTGTGATTCCACGCTTCGATATTAAATCTTCCCTTTTGACAAAGATATCCATCATATCTATAGTTTCTGTACTGACAGGAACACGGAGAGAGCTGGATATTGCCATGATCCCTCAATTTCACAGAGGGCATGACCCTGGTCACTGCAGACCATGCACGGTGATGATGGATAGATGAGATTCATTTCCAGACCAATCCAAACAGACAGGAAGCCTGCACACATGAAGGGAGCAGAGTGTTGGTAGAGATAGCCGAGTGCCATAACACCAATCATGTTTGGAGTGTGTATCTTCCCCAACTATGGAGTATCCTCTCTTTTACTTTGGTTCATTTTGGCATGTCGGCACAATGTCATCTGAACTCAAGTAACACTTTCTGTTCGCACTATCTGAAACTTCCATTACCAGAAAAAGAAATAGGGGACTTAAAAATCCACTTTTGGTATAGGATGAGGCACATGTTGACATTCAGATAGCAATAACATTTAACAAAATAACGGATAATTATACTCAGCTTCCTCTTCCCCACTTTCTTACCTAATGAACACTACAGTTGGCAAATTATACCGTCATTATCCTTGGCTGAAGATGTAAATTAAAAGAAAGTTTACAAATGTCAGTATCTATTTGTGAGGTTATTCGACTTTTATGCGAAGTACTTCTAAGTGTAAACTTTAACAAACCCCAAAAACTTGAATATTTTGGTTCAGAGAAGAGCAAACAAACGGGAGGTTTGCCCGCACCATTAGCTTTACCTTCACTTCTGTAGTTCTCGTGAGAGCTGAGCAGACTCAGGGCTGACAGGGGATGACTGGAGAAAGCAGGCCAGTCAGGAGTCCCCAGCCCACCACCGTGGTGCTGTCGAGGTCTGCTGCGAGAGCCCAGCACTGACGAGCTGTCGGCTTTCATTCGTAATACTGCTGCATATGATATAGGCCGTGCTGCAACAGCTCTCGCAAGGTCTGGAGGAAAATAAGAAACACAGTGCCGAGTTAGATCAAATATTCTGTGATTTCGGTATTGTTTGTCATCCTGGGAGAGTGATCCCTTCCTCATGCATCAAAACTGAAGGACTAGTAACAGAGGGATTCATATTCTAAACAGATAGCCATTTGAGTAAGATTGGTTCACTAGTCAAATGTGAAAAGAATTGCGTCAAAGAATTGCGTCTTGGAAAAGTGTCTTAAATGAATCTTCAAAAAGAAAATAAATTGTTCTGCCAATGCCTCTGTATTTGATAGTACTCTTAACCATCCGGTTTCCCTTGCTACTATATAAAAAATAGTTTGCAAAAAATAGTTTTCTACATGCGGGAATCTTGCTGAACAGAAACAAAGAGTAGAGACAGCAGGATAAGGAGGTGTCACAATTCAGAGACCGCTAGGTGGAAAAACCTAAAACCATTTCCTACAGTCTGCTGAAAAATCTGTAATGTCAAGGATTTCTGAATAAATATCTACATCCAGGCAAAAAGGTGAACATTTGAAGCCTTGTCGAGTCTATAATAATGCCTTTCATAAGCCTGAGATCCAGTTGATGGAGCAAGCATTCCAGATGAACACAAAGACACCTGTTTAAAATAATTTAAATGATCAATAAATACCTCAAATAGTGAATACTTTCTTTTTTTCATTTCTATAACAATGCTTGGAGTATTTTCCATTTGGCTTCAAAACAGCCAGTCTTTTTCTGGAGCATCTACAGTACAGTAACATAATAGTCACCATTAGAGGTATTCCTTAGGTGGAAACATACACATCTTACAAGACACTCTGAAAACCACCGTCATCAAAGCCTCAAATTGAACAAAATGGTGTAACAGGCTGAGCGAGGAACTGCATCCTTTAAAGTACGAGTCACCAGAGGTTCACAAATATCCTCTCTGAAATGTAAACTACACTTGAGGCTGTCACTGCAGATTTCAGTCACTGTATTCTTCTTCTACTCACTTTTGAGGTATTCAATCCACTTTAAGTAGGCTAATGTGCCACTGTGTTGTCTTTTATGATACTATAAATGTAACAACTCAAGATTACAAGCACAATTAGTCCAGCCGTGACAGCTGATCATCAGTACGTATTTTCCAAAAGCGGCTGTGCAATACAGCTGAAAGAAAAAGCTAAAAACCACTGCTGATATGGAACTAAGTCTGCTTAAAGAAAATGCAAAACTCTAGAAGCCGGAAGCCCAGCAAGGGTCTAATCAGAGTTCTGCAAAGGCGCGGTGTGAGTGTTTTTGCACAACATGATAAAGTGCTATAAAAGAACTGAACAAAACTGAGAAATAATTATGTGCCCTTGGGGAGTTGTCAGCAGCAAAAGTACTCCTATCTACACATGGGGAGCAGGCAATTACTGTATTGCATTATGGGGAGAAGCAGAATATGGAACAACGTCCAAAATTAAAGGTATTGTGAGTTTAAAAATTGATAAGCAAAGCAATTAGTAGTTGGTTGGCACTCAGTTTAATCATTTATCTTGCTGAGAATCAGCTAGATTGAGGAGTATACTATTTTCCTGCAGCCTAGCTCATGGTTGACTAAACAAAAAAAACATGGCTACGGCTTTTCTAGAACGTTTTTTATTATCAGTAATTGCCTTATTTTTGTTGCTACTGTTTTCCTTTTGAATATGGGTTATAACTTATTATTTATTTCTGTAAAATCTTGTTTACATTACATTAGTTGTTCAAATGTGTTTACCTATTTCTGTTTTTCCATCTTTTTTTTGCAATGTAAAGGCTCCTGAGCTTTAGAATGCTGATTCACTGTATGGTTTTAGGCAGTTCGGTTTAACCGGTTTTGCCCCCTACCTTCTATTTAGGTCAATTTGTGTAGGATGTTTGAAAAAGAACATCAATTATAAAAACAGTATTGTAAGGAAATGACAAATCCTAAGAAAGATCACAATCACAAATTGTATCTTTACAGTTCATGCCTGACACACAGTCTTATTAGAATGGTTGTCCCTGCCTGTCTGCCCGTCTGCCTGACTGTCTTTCAACTGTCTGAAAACTATTCATCTGATCGATTACACACATGGCGGGGTGGGTTGCTCAGAAACCAGTCAAAGTTGTTTGGATGAGCACTTCTCGAGAAAAGCTGCAATCAGCAATACCAGAGGCCAGGCGATCGGCACGCACCCAAGAGACACTCTTTAAAGGTGCACTGTATTCCAAAATTCAACCAAAATGTCAGTTGGAAACATCTGTTGTCTCAGCAGTGGAATCCTAAGCAGCAGAAAAAGGGGAGGTAACACGGTTATTGATTTAACATAATAGGCATTTATTTTGTTGAACAATGTTAACTGCTGAAGTTTGGTTATGTGCATAATCCAAAAAAGGAATAAAGAAATCATGATAAATGAATGATTCATTCTTAGCTATGTATTGTCCCCTAAGTTTGACTAACTCTTAACAGGCTGCCATGCACATTTGAATTGAGGGGCTTTAACACATCCCCTACTCACACTGAATATGTGAGAAGCAGCAGGGTAGTGGTGCACATGTACAGTATATATGTCATACAGAACAACAGAGCAGTGATGACATGTAACAGAGTGTGTTCAAATAAATGTGTCATGTTATAAGATGACAGCTGCACTGACTTTATTCATTTAAAATACAGTCAGGGCAAAAAGTCTCATTTGGTTTTTGTAATTGAATCATTGCACCCTGAATAAGGGCCAAATGAATACTTTAAGAATCCAAGCCCTACGAAAATTTGGAAAAGGGAAAGTAAATGAAACAAAATGCTGGTTCTTTTTCATACAGAATTACAGTTCTCATTCATAACACTCCGTTCGATGTCTCACTATGGGATGCGCCTCATCGCGGAGCAAACAGAAGCATCAATCTCATTACGCCAATCCTGATTGGCTGGTGATCTTGACGTCAGCGTCAGGGAATCCACCCCCTATAAGTAGCTTGCGCTACGCCGCATGCGTCATTCAAACACCTCTTCTCGCTTCAGAGCAAATCTCTATTGGTAGCCGGGCTAGCTCACACAGTCCACAGACGGAACCAAGCTATCCAAGCTAACTTCGGTCGACGGGCGCTCGCCGGCTACTTCTATATATACTTCTGCAAGAAGACTGTTAATACTAACACACCAGTTAGTGTTGCAAATCGACCTCGCTGTTTTTTCTTCGGAAATAAAGATAAGGTTTTGATTTTTTCAAGCTAGCAATACACGTGTTGCTAGTTTGTCTTCCCTCACTACCGACACCACGGTAGCGAGGACGTTTTTTCTTTTTCTCTCTCACACCAGAGGAGTAGAAGATAAAAAAGGTATTAACACACCAATTAATATTCTTTGAGAATAAAATCTACACCGTCGCTTTTTCTCCGGATTAACGACAGGTGGGGAAGGATTTTTTCTCAGCAACGTACCTGTTACGAGCGGGTCCTCTCCACGCCTTCACCACGGCGAACGAGATGGACGCTTCTCTCCCTCACACCAGAGGAGTCAGGGACTCGGAGGCTCGGCTCTGCGGCTGCGGGTTGAAGATATCAGGCACAGACTCACACGGGGATAGG
>NW_011334707.1:0-3046 GCF_000735185.1 Notothenia coriiceps
AACACACAAGGGGACGGGTAATAACCGGAAAAGCATGACATGGGACCTTTAACTGACTTCAAAGCATAATGTCATATTGGCAGATGAGAGAAATACAATATACAAAACAGAGAATTGCAATATGCAGAACTTTCCAGAAAGTTATAAAATGGACACACCTCCTCCTAACCTAAAGGCCGGAGGGGATTATGAGGGGTGGCAAGGGTTTCCAAAGAAATTCAACCATCCAACAGGCTGATCTGACAGAGTGTATGGCCCTGTAAAAACCTGCATCTGCACAACTTACAAGAAGAACTTTTACCAAAGTGGAAACACATACAACTGAAATGATGCCACCTTAGATGGTGTAAAAATTGACATCACCATTTTGACAGTCCTCGTTCAAGTGAGTAAGACCGCGGAAGACTAATTGTTTCTGTTAATACAAGAGCACTTGTGTGTACTTATTTATATACAGCATGTAATAGTTTATACTGCCAATGCCTGACGTCTTACTGTATGAGGGGACACAATTTAGAAATAAGGTATATATATATATATATATATAATACACTTTTTTCTTACTCCAGTCTTGTCACAGAGCCGCAGGGTGTTGAAGGAGCCCACAGCGAACAACTCTCCATCTGGAGCCCAGGACAAAGAGGTGACTGGGTAGTCATGAGACGACGACGAGTAAAGCACACGGCCAAAGCTGTCCCACACCTGATAAGGGAGTATATGGTTTGAAAAAGTTAAAAAAAAAACAATATATATCTTAAAATAATATAAACGCAAACACTGCCCACCTTATATTTGCAGTCTTCTCCACCTGACAATATGAGGTCATTAACTGAATTCCAGTCCACCTTCAGAACAACCCCATCATGGGCCTTCCACTAAAGGGAGGGGAGAGAGAGCATTTTATTCCAACACAACATAAGGATGCTATGCATACATAACTTCTTACTTATGTTGAAGAGCAGTGGGGGGCAATGAAACCCTCTAATTGTACCAAGTCAAGAGAGAAAAACTTAAGATGAGCAGGATAAGCTCCAGAGAGTAGCATTATTGTTGTTCTTAGACTATGTGCCTTTCTTGTTCCTGTTCCCTTTCCATGCCTACGCTCCATCATTTATCTATAGTACCTTACTTGCTCATTCGATGTATTAAAAAGGAAATCCACGTAAACACATGCATTTGTTTGTTGTGTGTTTCTATGTCTTTGTAAGGGATTGCAGAGATCAAAGAAGATCCTTTGGAGAGTCCAGTTTGTCTCAACCCTATCTTATCAGATACCCAAACCAGGTCATTCTTAACCCATGTTAACCCATTTCAAATAAAGCCAACAAAGGTTGAACTAGCATCACTGGAGGTGATGTGTGTGCTTGTGCCCGCGTGTCATACAGTAAAGGTACGAGAGAGCAAAAGGTTTAAAAGAAGCACATAGAGACCCTCAACTTAAGCGCTTTGAGCACAAGGAAGAGCGCTATATAAATAACATGTACTATTATTATTATTATTATTATTATTATTATATAAGGTCCCAGGAGGTGTCCAGAATCAAAAATAATAATATAAAAATGTATATGTGAACCAGGAAAATCCTTACTGGTGTTCCAGGTTGTCAGTGCTTCCCCCTCCCTAGTACAACAGCACTCAAAGACTCATAGATCTATTGTCTTTAATTTAGCCTTTGTAATACAAATCAATAAACCTCTAGTTTAATTTACAAAGACCTGAAAATAGGTAAAGGGTCCAGTGATGTCAGGTACTCAGGCAGGTCAAGCTATTGCTATACAAACGCGAGATTAAAAACAAGTTTCAGTAACATGGTTATATTCTAAAACCCTGACATATAAAATCTTAAGTGAACATTTAGTTTTAGTCACATATCTATACCTATTGAGAGAGTACATAAAAAAAATGGTGTACCTGTATGACTTTGGCACTGGGTTGCAAAGGCTTGATGACTAGCTGCCTCCCTGAGGTGTAGAGGATTCTGTCTGAGTCTGGACCCCAGGCCACAGAATACACAGGAGACCCTGAAAGATGCAAAGACAGAAGATTAACAATGGTGTGTTACTCAAACCAAGAGCAATAGATTGTGCTTTCACACATAAGGACTTTTGACTCTTCCTCAATGTCATATTTAAAAGATGAAAATGGAAAACTGTGTGAGTATGAATATCTCCCTCCCTCTTTGACACACTAGGAGCTGGTATGAACAACAGCTCGAGGGAACAGCAGTGCTAATTCCTCCTCAGAAGGTATCATGTTCCCTCAGAGATCTCACCTCATTCAGCCGGATGGAGCGGCACTTAGCTTGCGGGCACGCCAACTGAGAAAACCTGTCTGACCTCTACAGTATAAGCCCAAACGAGGGGAAAGTGTGTGTGTGAGTGTGTGCGTGTATAAGTTGGGTTGTGCCTATGTGCGTGTGGAGGGTAGAGGGCTTGACATTTAACCCCACTCCAGGTGCATGTGGTTTCTCACAAATGCCAACTGGTCACTCTCTCTCTATCTCTCTCTCTCTCTCTCTCCCTAAGAAAAACAGCATTCTCCTATGGTGTGTGTGGCCTGGCATTACTATACTTGTGGGGACCTAAATCTGTTCACTTCACACAGTCACGTGTGGGGACTCGCCTCCCTTATGGGGACAAAATGGAGGTCCCCATGAGGGGAATCATTAATTTTATGGTGAAGACTTGGTTAGGGTTATGGCCCGTCCACACTACAGCTTCAAAAAAAGCTTGGAGCTGGGCGTGTCTGAAGCTTGGGGATTTTATTCGAGCACCGCGACCAACAACCAATCGCATGAATGTCCCGCCCCGGACATACAAATGAGATATAGAAATGAACGGCGGGATATCTCTCCCAGCTTAGACGCGGTTTGATTGGCTAGGGCTTGAGCTGTCAGATTTTCAGAAACGGGATTTGATTGGCTGGCGCTGGCTACTCCGGCGTCTCCGGCTGCAGAAGTTGAACATTGTATATACATGGTGTGTGTGTGTGTGTGTGTGTGTGTGTGTGTGTGTGTGTGTGTGTGTGTGTGTGTGTGTGTGTGTGT
>NW_011334708.1:0-22524 GCF_000735185.1 Notothenia coriiceps
GACAGACCGGTGCAGCTGGGTGCCTTCTCCTCTGCCAAAGCCCCTCTTACCTGTGGGGTTCCCCCAGGCTCGATTCTGGGCCCCATCCTTTTTATACTTTACATACTGCCCCTAGGTTCAATCCTTACAAAACACACTGTCCCCTTCCATTGTTATGCAGATGATGTACAAATCTATCTGCCTCTCAATTCCAATGCAAACTCTTTACAGATATTGATGGACTGCTTGACAGAGGTCAAATCCTGGCTGAGCCAAAATTTCCTCAACCTAAACGAGAGTAAGACTGAGGTCATCTTTTTTGGACCCCAACCTCCAGCCTCCCCAGTTGATACTCTGGGCTCCCTCAAAAAAAACATCCTCCCCTCTGTCACAAACCTTGGAGTGACCTTCGATAGCACTTTTACATTTGATAAACAGGTCAGCAGCGTAGTTAAAACCTGCTTTTTTTAAATACGACTATTGGCTAAGACCAAGTCGTTTTTATCTTTTAAAGATTTGGAAAGGGTTATTAACGCCTTTGTAACCACAAGGTTGGATTACTGCAACGGTCTGTATGTGGGTATGGACCAGGTCTCAATTAGACGCCTGCAGCTAGTGCAGAACACCGCTGCACGTCTTCTTACTGGCCACAAAAAAGCGTGACCACATTACCCCAATTCTGGCCTCACTGCACTGGCTTCCAATTCAGTTCCGAATTGATTTTAAACTCCTTTTATTTGTTTTTAAAGCTCTAAATGGGCTGACTCCGGCCTATATAGCTGAAGTCCTCCAGCGCTACACCCCAGCCAGAGCCTTAAGGTCTGCTGACCAGCTACTGCTGGTAGTGCCCCAGACCAGGCTCAAAACCCGAGGGCACAGAGCCTTCGCAGCAGCTGGTCTCAGGCTCTGGAACACTCTGCACCTCCATATGAGGTCGGCCCAGACTCTAGGGGTTTTTAAAACAAAACTAAAGACTCACTTCTTCTCCCTGGCATTCTAGTCCGAGCAGAGTATGACTACGGAAAATTCCCTGTGTTGGATTTTTATATTTGTTGCGGTAATTTATTGTCTTCTGTTTTTTGCGAATGTAGTAATGTGTTATTTATTATTTGCATGTACAGCACTTTGGTCTCGACCAAAAATTGTTTTAAAATGTGCTTTATAAATAAAACCTGATTTGATTTGATTTGATGTGGAGAAGTGCCTGAAAAGAACAGCAACAATAGAGTAGACCAAACAGCTCTACGTCTCTAGAGAAATAGAGAAAAACGTTCCGATCTCGACGCAATCTCCTACATGAAGTGCTACAGTCAAAACCTAATGAGCATGTGAAAAGGTAGCACATCCAGGTTTCTTATAGTCAAGATGGACATAATACCTACATTTCACTTCAAATCTGGGATGTTCTGCCTTTTCAATTATTTTTAACAAGCACGTACACATCGTCATATGTGAACATCTGCTTGATATGGATCATTTTTTATTTATTTTATTCAACCTTTATTTAACCAGATACAAGCATTGAGTTACAATATCATTTTCAATGCTGACCTGGCCAAGAAGGCAGCAACGTTGCACATAACACAACACAAACATATAAAATACAGAGAACATAACTAAGAAAACAAAAGACAAAAAAGCAGTTACTACATTTTGCACATTAGGACAGTAAGAAAGGTACACTACTTATTCCTGCAAGAGCAGCTAGTGGTAAGGACCTCAGACAACTTCAATTTAAAACATGCTATAGGGACAAGTGCCCTCAGTTTTAGGTTTGATTGAAGGTCATTCCAAGACCAAGGACCATACGGATCATCATCAAAAGGAGAAATTATAAATAACAGACCGACACATTTCTTTTATGTCTTGCATGAGCTGAACCTGACTGAAGTATGTAATCGAACCATGAGAGAATGATGAGAAGAGCTTCAAAGATATGTAATTATTGTGCTGGATTTCACACCACATACAAAGACATATTGTTGCTGACAGTGTAAAGTGCTCTGTGTGTGTGTGTGTGTGTGTGTGTGTGTGTGTGTGTGTGTGTGTGTGTGTGTGTGTGTGTGTGTGTGTGTGTGTGTGGGGGGGTGGGTGTGTGTGTGTGTGTGTGTTTGGGTGGTACAGTACATGCTATATGTTGGCGGCGGTGTTGGAGGGAGTGATATTTGATTTGTCAGCACATGTGACTGATCATCCAGCATGTGCATACTGAGGTGTTCCTGTTTGTATTACCTCATGCATGAATTCATAGTTGGGTAAAACCACCTAATCTATTAACTGAAATCTCTCTCCGCTCTCTCTCTCCCTCCATGCAAACACATGCTATAGCTCCATACATCCTCACTCATCACATGCATTTCACTGCGGGCATCTTGTGACACATCCATGCTTCTTATTCTGGTGCAGCCACAGTGCTGTATGCCAGCCATGTGCTATGCAATAATTAACTCTTCTCTGAGCCGTTCCAGCCATTAAAACTGTAAGGAGTGGGGCTGAGTAGAAAGGGCTATTTGTCCAAAGGCCAGAGCAGACAGTCAGGCCTATTGATGAGACACTGGAGCTAATCAGGAATAGTGGCTGCAGTGCCCTCAATAGCAGCGTTGATGTGTGTTATTTTGTTGGAGAAGGGAAACCAGCGACACAGAAGTCAGGCTGTACCCCTTGATACCACTGCCATAGCTTTTCTTTTCATCTTCATCATCAGTGCATCCAATAAAACTAGACCCCAGTGTCTAATCTTTGGTTCAGCTTTAAGAGATTACCTGCATCATAAAAGGGCTGGTATTTGTAATGGCCATGACAAAGACTTTGAATAATGTTGCTTTTGTTTTAAAGAGAATGTTAAGACCTTTACTTGTATTCCTGCTCCTGTCAGACAAACTCATGGGTGTGATTAACGATATGGTTTGCATGTCTTAGCACAAATGTTTAGATCAAGTAGCTTGTTTAAAAGTCACTTCAAGATTTCAACAAAGATGGATGTCTGGTCTAATGAAAACACAAATTACAATTTGCATATATATGAAATCACTAGTTTCCCTTTAACAAGGAACAAGCTCATATACTACTTACAATCCACTTTCTGATCACATGCGTTAACAGTCTCAGCACACAAGATGAATAAATGTGCATTGCTGAAAAGATAGGGTGGATAAAATATTAGAAACACCTCGAAGTATAACACAATACAGTTTAACAGCACCTTCAAATACATCCTCCAAAAAAATCACAAGGTTGAATCAAGACCCTCAAACCCTTCCAACCATGCCAAATAAAAACTAAACATTATATAGTATAGTAAGTGTTTGATCGTAAAAAGAACAGTTCAATTCCCCCCAAACTCATACCTGCGCAACCTTCCTCTCGTGGAAAGGGCCTGGGGCCAAAGTCTAAGGGTGTTGCTATCCTCCAACAGCAAAATGTTACTCTAAGAAACTCATATGACAAAGACACATAAAATGAGCACGGAGAAACACAGCTACAGGAAAAGGAGGATACAACTATAAAGAGTGTGTGTCTTTCTCCTATGTTGGAGGGGTGGTGGAGACTTTTACGTGTCAGTGCTCAGACATTATATTGCTATTTTTTTTATATATAATTATTAATTAATTGTCTTATAATTGGCCCCAGCCCAAACTGAAGTCGTTTGCTTGTGTCATATTTGTGAGGCGTCTGTTTGCTACAGTTTGCATGAGACTGGAGCGTGATGTTAGGGCCAGCCTCTCCTCTGCAGTGTGTCTCTGTTGATCAATTGTTATCTGATGGTGTGACTTTGATGGCTTAAGGGAGGGGTCAGACCCACAGGCTTAAACAAAATATACTGTTTACCTGCAAGCTTAAAGTCACGCGGCAACGCTGTACATTTCAACATGTAAATAGTATCAAACAGCAAACACAGGACATGCACAAGTCCTGCTCTTCAACTGTAGGACTGCATCCAGCAGAACTATAAATGTTACTGTACTGAACACATTTTGCCATACTAGCATAACAAATCAATGTTTTATAATGCTCCCCTTGTGAAAAGACTTTGCCAAAACTCTGAAAGGACTTGTCAAGACACACTGGGCCCAACACTTTTTGTTCTCTTCCCTTTCTCTCCGTCTTTTTCTGTCTGTGCCCACGTGTTATACGCTTTTGGTCCGCACTGCTGAATGGGCCCCAGTGTTTGCCCTCTCCTTATCGTGTGACCTTTGATCTGTTTGGACAGCGTGACCAACAGAGGCTGCAAGGAGAAGAACAGCACAATTCAATCGTTAAAGTGCTAAATGGGTGAAAAAAAGGAAAAAGCATCGACATTTCACATGAATCAAGTGCATATTTATGTGGATTAAATTAAATATGTTATACACACACTGTTTGTAACATTCTTTCAGGGCTCTACTGAGTCTTCCCTCTATATTCACATACAAAAATAAGTAAACTTCATAAATGCCAGCACCCAACATATACAGTGAGATCTCAGGATGCACATTTTAGAAAGAAAACTAGGATGTCAACACTTTTTTTGTAACCTAAATCTCCTTTTCTGTGGAACATCATGGCACCACTTGTTTGCATTTAGATAGCGTGTCTAGTAAAAATAGCATAGTCAGCCTTTGCCCTCTTAACCCTTTGTTGTTTCTCCCTCCCTTATGTCCTGTTGACACACTTTACCACTGCTGCCTCTTCTGTCCATCACCCCGACACGTATTGAACATCTAATTGTACTTATTGTAACAGTCCAAAGTGGAACATCCAGATCTATATCAGTCATGCTGAATCCTTAAAAAAAGGATTGTTTGGACAGATTTTTCGCACTTTGTTTTTATCTCTCTCTTAATCAGCATCACAAAATATTTCAAAAAACATTACGGGTCTTCTCAGTTGACCCACAGTTTACTGGCTGTTGCCAGACAGCGGATGAAGACATGCAGTTGAGTGTTTGCCCAGCAGAGGGCTGAAGCTGCACCTGCAGGAACATCAGCACTGACTCAATGACTACAGGACAGATGATCTCCGTATGATATATGCAAAACTTAATGCCTGTCTTTTTGTGAGTCCCACTTTCACTTCAACTAAATGTTCTTTCAAAGCTTTGATCTGAATATTCCATATTTAATAACATCTTAAGATTTATTTTGTGTTTTGACCACATCGATCTGAAAAAGTAAGATTTCTGTCATTTCATACTTCAGTTCTCAAGTCGAACTAAATAAGATTTAATTAAGCTCTTTCCGTGGCAACTAAGCAACAACAAAAAGCCTCTGCCACTCTCTCAACTGCCATGGCCACTGTTGCCACGGAGACCCATTCAGATGCCCGGTGGCGACCTCTGACCTGAGGGGAGGCTGGTGAATGTAGCTGAAAGGGGCGGCTGGGCTGGGGCATCTGGGGTATCATCTGGCGCTGAACAAAGCCCTTCGCCAGCTGGGGAGGAGGGCAGGGAGAGAGAGGGAGCCGAGGAAGGGGCACAGAGGAGAGGGGAGTGGGGAGAAAGAGAGAGCACCCTTTTCTTCTTGCCCTCTTCAGAGAGAGTGGCCATTGACACTGTGCATCTCATTAAATTCGGTGCACCCCCCCACGCTCCCCTCCTCTCCTTCTCTCTGTGAGCACCGGGCCCAGGCAGCTGCCTGTCCTGCTCTGGCCATTCAAGCTCAAGTGCAGTCCGCTGCAGGACGAGAGAAAGGAGGCAGACAGAGGGAAGGCTGGGAGTGGGGGGGGGGGTACGGGGTGGTGGAAGAAGCCTTGGACATATGCCATCACCACTGGGACTGCAGAGGCTGCAGGGAGAAAGACGTTGATTTTATTTCTTCAATGTTCCATTTTTCTTTCTTTTAAAATCTCAAGTTAAGAATAAAAGTGATACAGATGGAAAGGTGGTGTACATACATAATATCAACTCTGATCCACCTCTAAAAACACTGCATGTGTACTGTATGATTTCACGAAAAGATATCCTGACATATATGAGCTGGTTTTGTTTTGGGGGCATTTTTAAAAAAGATGTAAGTGAGCTCCAGAGTGATGTGATGTCACCAAGGCGCCAGACACGGCCCCATCCCTGTGTAGCTGGACAGCAGATAAAACATGCAAACAGCTGCTGGGTGGCAACACGCGTAATCACAGACCGCAAACAATGACACACGCACCCGCCAACCTCCCAGAGCCCCGCTGGAGTCCCTACGTCCCCGAAGGACATTGTGAATATACACAGGGCCCTCTGAGGGTCATGGTCATGCAGTGCGTCTGTGTGTGTGTGTGTGTGTGTGTGTGTGTGTGTGTGTGTGTGTGTGTGTGTGTGTGTGTGTGTGTGTGTGTGTGTGTGTGTGTGTGTGTGTGTGAGACGCTTAGAGAGCACAGCAGGACTGCTGTCAAAACACAACATTTGCCATGGGGTGCAAAAGGTGGGGGATCTGTAATATGGGTGGGGGGGAGATATAGGCTTAAACTGGTGGGTGCTATGTTAATCAAATGGTAACACTGCAGGTAGTGACTAAAGCATTATCCAAGCTCACATAAATATATTATGTTTCAATGTGTGAACACACAAACTGACTTTAGGCACGTGATTGTTTAAGGGTTAAGTGCAGGGCTGACGGACGGAAAACAACATGTACCACATGTCTGTCTGGAGAAATCAGCTTCAACTCTCTTTCCTGTTTTTCACTCTTCACAAGCCAGTTTGGATTTCTAAATCCAAGGGTACAGCAACAGAGCCCCTTGTCCCCCACGTCTTCTCTCTCTCTTTCTCTGTCATCTCGGCTGATGAATGGGGCTTTGCGTGTGGATTTTAATTACTGCTCTGTCGAGGTGGGAATTGGCCATGCATTAAATTGGAATGAGACACATTTTTCCCCTCAGCAGGGGCGGGAGGAGAATGGAGGGTAAAAGGAGAAACTGGTTACTGTATATTAATTGAACCATCCAATGGCACAAAGTTTGCACATAACACTTTTGCGCAAGGCTGACAAAAAAGGGGAGCATGGAGAGAAATATTTGTAGATACAGAAACAGTAAGGATAGAAACATTGACTTTGAGGTTCCTTTGGATTTCCATAATTTAGAAAAAAGAACATAACTTGGACAGTTTATACTTAAGAGAGGAATTTGTTCTAAAATATCATTGCATTAAGGTGACATATTCAACTAGGCCTGGTGGCTTCCTAATTTTTGAATTGTGGGAAAGTATTTATCCAGTCTACTGTAAGTGGAGGAAGTGAAAATAGAGGCAGTGCACTGCAGGGCTCCGGCATGGTGGGCAAGGGCATATGCAGTTATGATGAAGGTCTATCTGTGTCAATTACCTCTGATTAAAAAGGACATTACATAGGTCAAATTCCATTTTGCAGTCTGACGGGGCAGCTTAGTAGCATCAAAGAAATGTGAGCTTTGAATCCATTCACACACACACACACACACACACACACACACACACACACACACACACACACACACACACACACACACACACACACACACACACACACACACACACACACACACACACACACACATAGGAAGGTTCATATTGCAGGCCTGGTGTTCAGTGGACCAAGGAAAGCACTATATTATTTCCAATATCAGGAAGTGAATAAAGAGCCAGTCTTTTCTTTACCACAAGCAGCACATAAGAAATGGCTGATAAAGTGTGAATGACTTTGGGAACATATATAGCAAGTTCAGCAATGCCAGATTTTACAGCATTAAAAACATACGAGGGATGAATGGCAAATGGTGTGTAGGTTAAACTAAACATATCCTAATAACTTATGCAAAGCCATGTGACGGATTCATTTTCCTTAGTTCATGTAATACTTTAAGTTATGTCATGTTTACCAACTTTACAGGATTAGGAGGATTGCTTGGACACGCCATTGAACAGCTAGTGTTGTGACGTTGTTAGCTGGTCTATCAGGATGCATTACAGTAAAAGAATAACAGTGCTTTTATTGTGGCATCTCGGGGGGAATTTATCATGCTCCTAAATAAAATAGCTCATTCTGTAGTCCATGTTTATTTTCCCATTTGTGTTCCACACTTCATAAGGAAATTATTCAAATAGTCCCCGGTACATGGTGGATCATGGGATTGTGAGGACTGAGAAGTAGCTTAAGGTGTCCCCTTAACCCGGTCATAAAAGCGAGGGATACATTTCATCTTCCGCAATTGCAGCAGTGTTTGAAATGTTTGAAAAATCAGTCAAGAAAAGTTGACTCTGAACCCAGACGCAGTAGTGCACTGTTGTGTCTTTTGTTGTGAGATTTCCTGTGTTGTTCCTGTCTACTATAAAACCCCACACATGCATTAAATTAATTTCCCTCCGGCAAGTGATGTGCTCCGTTCCCCCTGCAGACTTGGTCATGTACAGTGTTTGCTGTATCAGTAGCGGTTTGCTTGTGACACGAATACCCTCATGTGAGATTAGATCAGATGTGATGATGGAGGAAATGTCAGGGTGAGTGAAGCAGGCAAGACCCAAATGCACATTTCACAGATAATGCCTTTATTTTAAGGCTAAACTAGAACAAACAGAACACTACCCCGCGAACACAGTCATAGACAAGCAATGAACCAACAATGACAGACAGAAAAACCAGAACATAAATTCACACAAGACTAATCACACAAACAAGACACAGGTGAGGAGGGAGGAGAAAACACAGGGGCACCAGGTGAACACAATCGGGTAATCAGGTAGGAAGGAAAACAGACAGAAAGCGACAGGCAAGACAGTGGGTGAAGACTTTTCAAAATAAAACATGAAACCAAAGACAGAAAAAGACAAGACAAAACACAACACAGACAGATCGTGAAAGGAAAGGGATACATGTCCACTTGTTTGCTGCTCCAACAAGCCACTCCATTAAGTTGTGGTAGATCAGTGCAGCTGCAAGACAATACACTAGATTTTGATTTGTATTCCTAATTGGATTTAGTAAACCGTCCAGTGCAACATGAATCAAAAAATCAAGCAACTCCCACAGCTGCACACAGCATCTCCAAAATAACAGGCACCCAAAGAAACTGCAGACAAGACATATATTACATTACATGTTAGACGCTTTTATCCAAAGCGTACTGTGGACAATCCCCACAGGAGCACACAAGTGTTTTGCCCAGGGCAGAATGACATGCTGACTGCAGTGGGACTCAAACTTGCTACCCCATGATTCGAAGTCCAGCACACTATTCACTGAGCCACAGTCACCACATATCGTTTTGATAAGTGCTGGACTGCAGTGACTTTATATCAAAATGTACAAGAGGCTAGAGTTACAATTTAACATGATAAAATGTGTTCCGACAATCCCTCATACAGCACTAACCTTTTACTTCATTCATAATAAGGCGCTTCTCATGACACAGCCTCATCGGGGAAGATGGACATTCCTTCTGCTTTGAGAGTCAAGTTAGAGAAATACAGTTCTATCATAAAAAGTAACAGGAAGTAAAGCTGATAAAGATCTTTAAGTATGACTGTATGTGTACAACTGTATTACTCTTTTGAGTTATAGCAATTCAAGTACATAATGTCAAACCCAACTTTTCTATACTATCAACATTGTTCAGGTCATCTTAATGGAAGCTGACTTGAGACTTAATGTGACTCATGTCAATCGGATATTGCTGGTGTGAAACTAAATAAATACCATCACATTAAAGGGAAATATTTTGAAATACTTATCTGGCCCCGAAGTAGCCACAAAAGGATAGAGCTGAGTGTAAAACCCAATCATCTCTCACATTTCCTGTCACTTATTTACTGTCTCTTGATAAGAGCGTGAGGTAAAGTGCGAAGTGCCTCCAAGTCAGAGGTCTCATCTTAAGTGCTTTGACATGAGCTCAGCTTTTTTTTTTAAAGGATTCATAAAGTCCTCTTCTGTTGGAGATCAGCATGCAGCTCTGGAGCAAATGGAGCTGTGATTTGATTGGAGGTCAACACATGGTCATCTGTGGTCAGCTGACGGGCCGAGATAGTCTCTGATAACAGGCCAGACGGGCAAAGGACAGGAAAAGCATGACTCGGTAAACAACACAAGACCTAGACAGATATCTTTGTCTATTTGTTCTTGTTTGTTGCTTTTATAATTGTTTGCTTTTTCTGACACTCCTCAGATGTGTGCTAAGATCAGCTTTTTCAACCAAGCACTTCTCTGTCAGTGAAGCTAATGCTCCAGAGATTAATTATTGATTTGAAGGGACCTGTATAGCACTGCTTCCTTAAGAGACTTGAGTTTCTAAAACCGGGATGTTATGATGAATTTTAAACGTGTTTTGGTCCTTATTAATGCTTTGTTACTTGCCTTGACACTATGATTTTTCATTTTTCTTTCATCTGTCCAATCACAAAAAATATTATTGTAAGGATTGTTATTATTCTTATTAAATATATTTTATATAAAAGACAAACACTAGTCAGCGACCATAGTGAATAAAATAAAACTCCATTAAGCTTCAGTCACCAATCAGATTCAAATTATTGAAGGCAATTTTTCTGGAACATTAAAACATAGTGAATCTGTTGGATTTGTTCATTTACTTTTGGTTAACATTGCTCTCATAATCCATTAAAGTTTTTTTTAAACTACAGACATTTTCTACAGTTTATTTAATTGAGAACAATTATACTTCCGCTTCTAAATCACTGTCTTTCAACTTAAAAAATATAATTGCATACAATTACAGTTTGAAGACAAGTTTCTAGATTTAATTTAATCTAGTGAGAGTCATTTATACCTTCTTATGCTATCAACCCAGCTCTAATCCTGAGATTATAAAAGGAATCCACTGTCACTGAGTACTTTATTCTTTCCTCCATTTCCCCACACTGTCAACTCTTTCCGCTTCCCTTTCCTTCCCCTCTGCCTCTGCTTTTCCCTCCCTTTTTCTTCCTTCCTCCTCCTCTTTTTCCCACTCCCTCCTCTGTCCCTCCTGCTCTCCCTCTCCTCCTCTGCTTGTTAATGGAGTGTTGGCAGCGGGCCAGGGGAAGCCTTGCTCTGTAGGTCTTCCCTCCTTGGCAGCGGTCCCAGTGTGTGTGTGTGTGTGTGTGTGTGTGTGTGTGTGTGTGTGTGTGTGTGTGTGTGTGTGTGTGTGTGTGTGTGTGTGTGTGTGTGTGTGTGTGTGTGTGTGTTGAAGCTCTCTCATAATCAGTGCCATTCAGCACCTCGCCGGAGTGTGTCCGTGTTTACATGAGAGGGGTCAGGGAGCAGGCAACAACTTTCTCTCTCTTTCACTTCCAAAACACACACACGCACACGCACACGCACACGCACACACACACACACACACACACACACACACACACACACACACACACACACACACACACACACACACACACACAAACACACACACACATACACGATCGAGACAAATTGTTTTTGTTTTGTTAGACTGCAACCTGAACCATCTCCTTAACTAAATCACACTCATTAAGGATATTCCATATTATTTTCATGAAACCTTTTGGAGCCCCCCTGGGGAGACCAGTCTTTCACTTTCACGATCAGTCTGTTGTCTGTTGTCTCTCTGTAATCTGTTATTCTTTTTTCTTGGTCTCTAATTGCTACCCTCTGCACTTCCCCCCGAGGGCCTGCGGGCCATTCCCTTTATTTGCATACTATAGGAGTGGATGTGTGAGCAGTTGAACTGTCTGTTTGAATCTCAAATAGCCCAGGGATACACTCATCACTGGATGGCAATTCTGCTTCTTGGGAGAAATGATAAAACATCTTCGACTGTGACACTGACTACCTTTTGGGACTGTCCAAACACAATTGCAACTTTACAGCATTCAGAAGGTATCATTCATGATTGTGGTAACTGACTTTGGTGTGTTTTTATTGACTGCTGCATGACCAATGGCCCCTCATCTAGTGGTTCCTCTCAATATATGTGTGTAAAATACAAAAGGTTTTACGGGTATTTGTATGTGTCTATAAGTGTTTGTGAGCAAACATGTGCCGAAATGAGAAGGACATTTACATTGGGCATGTGAGACAGACACATATGGATTAAAAAAAAGAAAATAGAATTACATATTGAAACATACACCTACACACAGCACCATTACTCTAATTTGACCAGCATGACTTTCTACCCTGGAGGTAAATGTGCAGGCGTAAAACAAGTTACACAATTGTTGTTGTAAATTATATTCAATAGACTGCTGTGAGGTTTTTATTAGTTGTAATGTAATTGAACATAATGTATTCATAACTAATCACATTTATTATGATTTAGTGTCAAACATGTGAGGGGACAGCTCCTGCTGTGACACATGTGGCTTACTGGATGAGTACATGATGTGACTCATAGAGGCAACTCAAGTGTTTTCTCAAACTGCATGCCTTATTGTAACTTTTAACCAGAAACATAAAACGTTTTCTATAATCAACATAGGCTAAATGTGTTTTTCTCACTGGTTGCCTTTCTGCTCTACAAGTCTTTAAATGATAAGAAATACAAATAATGAAAAAGACGCAAGAACAGTCATATTAGCAACATTCAACAATGTTTAATATTTGTGTATAATGTTGAATCTACGTTGAAAACAAAGGATGATGGGCGAAAGAAAGAAACCCTTCCTTTATGTGGGGGAAATTAAATTGTTGTTATCATTTTTTACCAATTACATACACACAGGCCTGAAATACACACACATAAGTAAAGGGCCACTAAGCACAGATTCAACATGTGTACAGGGAAAACACTGTGCAGCTTCACATGGTGTCAATATGTTTTACAATATTGGTGTAGTGGATCAGAAGAATGAAAACAAATGTGCATACCACAAACTTGGCGAGATACAGAGTTGTGTGTGTGGGGAAAGGTTCCAACCATAAGTTGCCATGGCAGTGAACAGGGGAGTGACAATGTGATGGTAATCAAATAAGGACAAACACCACA
Organism: Notothenia coriiceps; assembly: GCF_000735185.1. Lineage (NCBI taxonomy): Eukaryota > Metazoa > Chordata > Actinopteri > Perciformes > Nototheniidae > Notothenia > Notothenia coriiceps. The sequence goes on from NW_011334708.1 coordinate 12,871, forward strand.
GACCTGTGTGAGAAAGATAGTCAACTAGAAGACTGCACATAGCTGAAGAGAGGGGGGAGTGGGCGAGGAGTCAGCCTGCAGTTAGTGAAGGAGAGAGAGGAAGCTTGTGGCTTCATTTCAGAAATTACGTGAATGAAAAGTAAAAACTGGTGTAACAGAGCAGAACAAAGAATGGATTTAAACTGATCCAAATGTTTAAGTTTGACATCTTATAAACATTTTTCAGTTTGGCTTGAGTCTTTAGCACACCGTATGTAAGATGTGTTTCAAAGTGGAGTAGGTTTGAACCAGGTTGCATCATGCACTTCCGATATATAGTCCTGATTTTCTTAAATGATGACCTTCAGTTGAATTTAAAAACAGGAGGATCAAACATGTATAGAATATCAAATTGTTGAACAAAGGAGCAAAAGTGCAATCATTTTGTGGTTATCCATTATTCTGACTCATATGTTGTCCTCATAAGGCATTGGTGCCATTTAGCGCTCAGAGCGGTCCACTCTTCGGCAATCTGCTTAAACCAACTGGTTCACTTGCACCTAATGAGATCAAGGAAGGGGACCCAATGCTTTGAGCTTGAGATCCCACCAACCACACATAAATACAACACTATTTCCTGAGCTATTTAGTAGTTAGTATCTTAAATCATACATTTGTTTTAGACTTATGATACAATGTGATGAAAGAACCCGTATAGCTTAAAAAAATACTGCTGCTTTGAATAAATGACTGCAAATAGACAATTGGGTCTTAAAAAAGGTCCAAAACACTTGTCCCTTCTTTTTCCTACGCTGCTTTTCAAGAAACAGCAGTATTGAGCTTAGAGCTGGTTTAGTAATTCTCCAAGCAGATTAGGATGCCTACTGCATGCTTGCAGGGGATTGGGGACACAAGCACACAGGTCCAACAATACAGCAAGACAGATTACCTCCACAGTGGCACACGGCCGAACAGAGCTACAGGAAAGACTTAATACTGTTCATATTCTCCCTCTTATACTCTTACATATAAGATAACACAGGCATTCATAAACACACATGATGCAACTATTTCCAGATATGCTGCACATGCATGTTGCAACACACTAAAGCATACATACAAGTACACACACCAACATGAACACACAGGTCCACATACCATGCACTCAAGCATTTGAGCCTGATCATCTTGGGCTGATCTCTTCTGTTTGTACAGAGGTCACATTGCATTCTAAACAATACATAGTATTATCAACAAAAACAATTACATGAGCGCCCACATTGAAACTCAGAGATAATCTCCTCTGGTGTGTAATGTTTATTTAAAGAGGGAAACTTTGGTTTGAATGGTGCATTCAGTAAGTTGTTTTATATTTGTGTGACCATATTTTTAAAACCTGCTATACATCTATTTTATGATTTCCTGTAAGCAATCCTCAGGTGTGTTTATTCAGCTGTAGGTTGTAGAGAGGCATAAAGGAGAAAGAGTAATATATAGTTTAGAGTGGGAGAAGCACAGCATACATTCAAACCAAATAGTCCTGTGGCTGCAATGCATGCTGGTCTGTACGCACCTGAGCATTTGGCATGTATTATTTCTCAATATGACTTTCGAATACATGTTTAAATGTGTTTTCTTTACAATATTAGAATGTTTTACATATTGAGTGAATACATATGTGTGTTCCTCTAAGACTCTGAGTCTTAGTTTATAGATCAAATGTACCGGTGGGGCTTAATTAAATATATAAACCTTGTAAAAATAAATACACCAGTCTGCAATAACTGCAATTATTACATCAGGAACTCCTTTAGTTAAACTGATGTTTCTTTACTCAGACTGTTATAGTATCTCTTCTCATAAAAAAAAACATCATCACAAGGATGTGGTGTCAGAAAATCATACAAACAGAAGCAATAGGAGATTTTAATGTGATATTAGTTTATTTTTATAGCCATAGGTCCAAATGTCTTTCTTTACCCTCTAACCAGTTTAAATTATTTGTAAAGCCTCCTCCACAGTGATTTGAATCCTGGTGAGGAAAAACGTAATCTGTTATTGATCTTTACTGGCTGTAAAATAGTAAACTTCAAATGTATTGAGTCTTAAAATACACATACCATGTGTGAGGTTTTAGCTATAAAAAGTAAACTTCCTAGATGCAAGATTTCCATACACTCTCACAAAAACCTGCAGCCGTAGCAACATCTCTGTCTATATTATGAGCACAAGTATTCATTTAAACTGTGACAGAAAATGTCTCATGTGTTCCACCCCCATCTGCTCTGCTGAGGGAAAAGTAAACACAGAGCTGTTGGCTGTGATTCCCTCTATTATTCCCAAGACTGTTGTTTCCTAGCAGAGCTACAACACTTCAGTTTCCTTTCAAAGAAATCAAATTGGAGTGTGCTGAATAACATCGCATACTGTATATACTGCAACATTGCCTGTTCAAATCATTCATACACGCACACATTAAGGGTGCTGGTGCTGTGTTGGTGGAGGCTCTATCTGCATGTGCACACGGAGCAGGTCTGACCCGGTCTAAAGGCCCAGAGTCCCAGAGGGCCAGCGAGGGTCTCGGGGCCTCTATGGCTGAGAATAGGTAGGTGATCTATATTCATTGGCCAGCTTTGTAGAGGCCTGCTGTCACGGCCTCCCCACCCCCCCATGGCCGACCAGACCAGGGACCTGTGTGTGTGTGTGTGTGTGTGTGTGTGTGTGTGTGTGTGTGTGTGTGTGTGTGTGTGTGTGTGTGTGTGTGTGTGTGTGTGTGTGTGTGTGTGTGTGAGTGTGTGTGAGTGTGTGTGTGTGTGTGTGTGCGCCACTAATGAAGGCTGACAGAGATGAATGGAGCTGGACCACACGGCTTCCAGCAACGAGGGGTCCAGAGATCAGAGCGCGGTGGGAGTTATCTGCATAAAAAGGAGAGAAAGAGAAGGAGAACATGTAGGTGAGGAGAGAAAAATGCAGGGAGAGAGGAGAGACTGTAGGGGTGAGGAGAAAAAAGGAGAGAGGGAGGTGAGACTATAACATGAGAAACCAGATGGGGGAGGGTGCAGGTGTTGGACTAGACTGGAGGGAGGCCATCTGCATTGGAGGTGAGGATGGAAGAGATCATCATCATCAGACAAGAGAATGACGTCTGTGAAGCAAGAGAAAATAAAGTGAGAGAGGAAAGAATAGTGGGTTAAAAGATGCACCTGGACCACGGAGCATGCAGTGATCGGACGGAAATAGAAAAGAGGAGGGAGGAACAACAGGGGAGAGGGCAAGCAGTAAGAACGATTTGAGAAATGGGGGCTGGTCCCATTAATGTTAATCAAACAGCCCAGACAGATCCTAATGAAGGTTTCATAAGAAAGGTTATTCATGATTTCTCCTTGGGCTCTCATTGTAACATTCCCAGAGACGGACTGGCAAGAGCAAAAGAGTTCATCTTTACCTATACCAAATGAATGTGTCAGCAAATATTTTTGAAAAAAAACATTAAAAAAAAGAGTTTGGTGAAAAGTTAAGGTGATTATGACATGTGATTGGGCCTTCTGCATTTAAAATCTGAATTGAACATCTTTGCCAGATATGTGCCCTCTGAATGCATGTGTTTAATTTGCATTGTATTTTGATTGACTGATTGCCAAGGGATGTTTAGAGGCTGCACAATTACACAAGTCAATGTAATTATGCAAGCGGATGCAGATTCACTCTAGTGAATTGACGCAAAGAAATGCCTTTGGGAAGTTATTGAAATATTCTTTGTCCAAACTGATTCATAAACACACTTGATGTACATGGACAAATACCACCTAACAACTCAAGTTTTTGTCAATAATTAGAAGTATTGCACTCTGAATACACCTCTGTGAGAAAGAATACCAATAACAATTTGAAAGGCTTTTTGAATGGCTACTAGTTATTTTGTGTCATTATGATTTCCTAAATAGACTGCTACATTGCATACGGGTGGTCTTAGATTTCTAGGGTCTGTGAATATTGAGCTTTGTAGAGTGATGGGACCTTGATACCACCATGGCTAGCTACAGCATGTATTTGAGGTGATTATCCAGCGGGATGTAATGTGTAGCTGACAATGATGTAAGGAACAGCCCCTTTAAGTAAAGACCTGTACCGTTGTAATGAGTGTTAGGGAAAGCGTTGAACACTATTTGTTCTCCAGATATCCAGACCAGCTCTTAGTGTACCACATACCTGTAATGGTCATGATAATTATGTTTTGCAGGCGATGTGCACACAGTACTCCGTTCCCTTTCTGCAGGGCGTCTGAGGTGGCAGCATTGATGTGTTTATGTACCATATGCACCATGCTGGTTCCCATTATGTACCCGGGGCTCTCTCACCTCCCTCCTCTGCTCGCCACGATTAACAGCACTCTCCTGTCAGACTAATGAACATGCCAGAAAGCAGAGAAAGAGAAAAGAGCGGGTTGAGTAAGAGAGAGGGGGTGGTTATGAGAGAGGCGGAATAAGAGAGAGATTGCAAGATACTAGGAAGGATATTAATAAGGGAATGAAGTGAAGGGGGACAGCAAAGAAGGGGGCGATCAGAGGGGATGTAATTTCACATAGTCAGCCATCAGATCTTATAGCGATCAGGTTTTATTATGACAGCAGGGAGAACAAAGCCTCACAATGCCTGCCCTGCATATAAGGGGGGCACAAATAAGCTAATAATGTAAACAAATATTGACTCTGAAAATGTAAGTCTGTGTTGTGGGAGTGGAGATACTCTATAACTGTAGAGCGAATGAAATGATCCTTTTAGTCATCTCAACAATAGAGTGCAATTTGCCGTAATAACTGAATTGGGGCACAACAGTGGATTGATTCTCTATCATGTTTCATTTCTCTATTCTCCTTGGTACAGAGGATTCACTCTTTCTACAACTCTAATCACATGGGAGAGCAGCTTCAAAGCATCACATATGTTTTTTCAGCATGTTTTACAGTGTATTATGAAAAGAGCTTGGCACATATAAGATGAACCTTTCCACTACATACTGAAGTGTGTTTTATATGTATATTTGTGTGTTGGAGGACCAACAGGCTTTATGTGTTCCCAATGAGTTGACCTGCTGAGAGTGGAGAGTTATGGTGTATGTTAAGCACAAGATGAAACATATCAATCTACTTTAGGCTACTTTCTCATTTTCTGCGTCAACACTTACTGTTTATACATACTTTCCTCTAACACATGTAGTGTACTTCCCATGTGCACAATGAAACGATTCATGGTCATAATAAAGAACTGCAGAAATGTTTCACTCCGCAGGTGAATGGAGGATGGGAGTGGGTTATTCCATCTTCTGAACAGCCTTGAAGCACACAGACTGAACGGTGAAGCTTTCAACGTCGCTGCAGGCAGCCTTGAGTGAAACAATGATGACACGATTATAAACTCTGATAGCGCTGCAGATGTTGTGCTTCTATATTCTGTGTCAAATGAAAGCGAACCAAGGTAAGATGATAATGATGACCCCCGTGAATGGCCAACCAGTAAATGCCTATTTATATTGCAAATTAATGCATGTACAATGTCACAATTGAGCACTTTGACAATTAATGTTCATGAATGATGATCAGAAATAATTCCATCAGCATGTTAATAAATCATTTACTACCGCTACCATGTATCTGGGCTGTATTAGAGGGGGACATTCATAAAATTTGGAGGGAGGGGGGTGATGGAGGTTTCTGTGGTAACCCTAATGACACCCCCCCACCCCTATCAATGTGTGCTGGTCCTTTCCTCAAGATACTATGTAATTGCTGCTGCATAGGTTGGTAATGCAAACCATTAACCAGGTGTGTATGTGTGGTTGATGTTTCAAGAGACTTGTGTTCTCACAGTTAAGATTTGTGATCACTGCCAAACACATAGAATTGTCAATTTTTTAATGGAGCATGTTCTCGTTGTCTGATTGCAGAGTGTGTACAACTATAAAGAGAAAACCATCAGCACACTATATTGGATAACCAATCTTTAAAAATTCTTACAGAGTGTGTCTGAATGAAACCCAGTTAATGTCAGGTCAACTTCTCTAAACTGAAACGTTCTTATGAGCCGAGTAAATACTTTTATTTTGCTGAATTATCTGTGTTTACGCAGACGTGTCTCACTGTGTGTCTGCCCTGGTGTCAATCTGCAAACACTATGCTGTCGCTATGAGTTCTCAGTTTATCTGCGGGCAGCAATACTATGACTAGTCTTTCTGCCATTAAAAAAGTTGATCATTTTATTTGCAATTCTTCACAGCCAATCATTGCAGTTATTTTCCATTGATAAAAAAAAAGACAATAGCTTTTTCCTGTGTGAGCTATAGGAAGGCGTAGAGATGCTACGCTCATATGCCTCTGATTGGGATGTGATGACTGAGGAGCTGTTAGTGTGAGGAGAGGCTTAGACCCATAGGCTGATTACTGATTACCACAGTTTTGCTGAGTATGCTAAACCATATAGGCTCAAGGTGGGCTGGGTCACTATGGGAAGGGAAGGGTGGGTGATTTGGATTGGAAAGCGAAGAAGGGGACAGGGCCACTGAGACCCCAGCAAGAGAGAGATCTGCTGAGGTGGGCCAAGAAAAGCCATTACAGGCAAATATTCTCCCCCCATTTCCTCCTGCAAAGGAAAACACATGAGAATACTCTCCTTATAGAGGACACTTACCAGGAAATGACATAATTTGTATGTCTCTGTAACATTTGGTGCAGTGGTTGGGAGTTTTAGCGCGTGCACAGCTGATGTTTAAAGTGTCAGTCACAGATACAGAGCTTGATTCCTTTTGAACACTCGAAGAAAAAGGCCAAACAGGAAGCCTGGAGGAAGTAGCTTTCAGTATGTTTGGGGTTGTGAAGTCTAGTCTTGAGGGGAAGACACTCAAAAAGGAAACACAAAAAGAAAATGTGCTTTAGTGCGGAAAGCACAAAAAAAATGCTGAGTTTACCTTTAGTCCAATGGTGTGTGTGTGTGTGTGTGTGTGTGTGTGTGTGTGTGTGTGTGTGTGTGTGTGTGTGTGTGTGTGTGTGTGTGTGTGTGTGTGTGTGTGTGTGTGTGTGTGTGTGTGTGTGTGAAGACCCTGAGTGAAGATTATTAAATCCATTTGTGTGTGTGTTCTTCTGTCCCCTTGAGGTAGTTCATGATTTTATTGCCCGTCGACTTATTGCCACAGTGTAACCGTCCAATCGCCGTGGGTGAGACCGTAATGAAGTGGCCTTTTATTGTTTTAACTGTCTAAGTCAAAAGGCCACTTCCGAGCTGCAGGATACAGCTTTTTATGCATAGGTGTGTGTTTTTGTGTGTGTGTGAGTGTTTGTGGATACCACTTTTTTATTTGGCAGAAGGCTTGCAGGCAAACAATTGACTTAAAGGACCACACAGGTGTTTTTGCTAATAGGTCTAATCTACCTATAACTATTATGATTACTTTTCATATGTGAAGGGTTTTTACATGTTTTTATTATATATTTTCTAGTTTTACTGTTAGCCATTGTTTTTCATACACATTTGTCTTTATAAACATGAATTCTCAGACAAACAAAACTTTTATGTTGCAATAATTACAATAAACAACAAATATGTTCATGTCAAAACCATTGAAAGTGAGTTCTTGGCACGACCTCTCTCATGTTCAGTTAAAAGTTATTTTCATCGCATTGAAGTGGTGGCCAAAAAGACAAGAATACAATAAAATATCTACAGTACTTGTCTAGATACAATAGGTTAAGTGAGATTGGATATTTGGTTGAATAATTGATTTGTAACATTGACAATAGTAATGGAGATTTTAAATTGATGAAACTAGCTGAATAAGATGTTAGAAATACATACAACAGCATGGTTTAGCTTTTTAATGTAAAATAAATGGTATTTTTTGGAAATAGGCTAAAGTGTGCAAAACAAATGTTATGATTTGAAGTGGAATCATTGAGCAAAACTGCATTATCAGATTACTGGAAATATGCTGTATAAAGATCAATGTATGGCAGGGAAAGTATCTGTTGTCCTGAATGAGAGCCATCAGGGGCCTTCAAATAAAAAAGACAGATGAAGACACGACATGAAGAAATGCCACAGTGGAGGCCGGCCTTGTGATCAACAGCCTTACTGCCACAGCAAATCAATAATCATTAACACTGTAACTATGTCATGTTAATTACATACGTAACATGTTCAAAGCACAACACAATCACACAAAAGAAAATCTGAAATGTTTTCTGTAATCGATTTCACGGAGGCCTTCTTATGACTCGTTGTATTAATGCATTTCTAGACATAGATCATCCACACTTCTTTTGTGCTCATCTAAAGAAAATTGATATAGCTGCGGAAGCACAAATGAACATTAAATAGATAAGCTGCTCATCTTTCGCTCATGTGAAATCTGCAATCCACTCCTATGTTGCAAGCCACAGCATATTTACCCTCCTTCCTACTGCCTGCCTGCATTACACACACGTCTCACACACACACGTCTCTCTCACACACACACACACACACACACACACACACACACACACACACACACACACACACACACACACACACACACACACACACACACACACACACACACACACACGTATGGCTGCCAGGCAAGGTGGAATTACTAGAGATGTGCTTCAACTTGCCCAACGACATTCCCCAGAAACCATGGCAACCTAGGTATAGTGGGAGTGTGTGTGTGTGGTGTGTTTATTTGCCTTCAAGGATTTCCAGTGCCCATCAGCCTCACACACTTTCACTAACTGCACCGACCCTCGCTGGACCAACTCCATGTCTTTCAGGAGCTGAATAGGGTCAAGCCTGCATGGCAACAATCTCTTCTTCCTTTGTGGCGCTCTGGGATGCTTAAAAGAAACCAGGAGGGCATAAAACTCACTGCCTCACTCACCCACCCACTCTCGCACACGCACACGCACACACAGTCACACAGTCACACACAGTCACACACAGTCACACACACATGGAGAGCTGCAGAATGTGGTGGTCTCGTCGGAATGGAGGGTAAGTGCAATGCAACCTCAAACTGACCCTTGGTTGATTGAAGGTGCATGCATTCGTGCACACACACATTACACACATGTACACACAACGCGCACACACTCAACTAAAGACAGATTCAAGCACAATGCTTCAAAGGGGAATCCAGCATCGCCATTCAACTGGATCTGTCTTCTTTAACCCTTTCCAATAGGTGGCTGGTTGTTACCTGGGTTGTGTACAGTTGAACGTGGATTCCTGTGCAAGCCTGGCTATGGGTGAGGAGGACAGCTAAGGGTCAGTTTACACATCTCTCCGTCTCTCTTCCTCTCCTTCCCCTCAATTATTCATACACCATAACATCCTCTCATGCACCCAGCCAATCAGCATAAGCCGAGAATGAGGAGAGGAGGCTTGGGGGAGGGCACGGAGAAACTTGGGAGTGAAGAAAGAGCTGATGAATCCTTGGGCTCGGCAAGAAGCTGCCACTCACTCATTCACTGTGGGCTCCATTATCTCCTGGAAGGTATCACACACGGAAGTCTCTGATTCCACTGCAGGCACAAACTGAATTGTGTGCACACTCACACACACACACACACACACACACACACACACACACACACACACACACACACACACACACACACACACACACACGCACACGCACACGCACAC
>NW_011334708.1:22662-41127 GCF_000735185.1 Notothenia coriiceps
ACACACACACACACACACACACACACACACACACACACACACACACACACACACACACACACACACACACACACACACACACACACACACACACACACACACACACACACACACACACACGCACACGCACACGCACACACACACACACACACACACACATACACACGTACACACGTACACACGTACACTCATTACATATAGCAACTTCCCTCACCCTATCCCTCTTTAGTGCACATATACAAGCATGCTTGAGGAAGCCGTCACTGAACAATACTGCCACAATTGCTGTGCAAGCATTAACATAGTAATGGTGTGTTGAATACAGGGCGAGGAACAGCTCTTAGGTTATTAGACCCACTCCTCGTGCCTTAAATCAAAAGATTATCCTGTTCAACTGTGGCTGCAGGATCATCCTATGGGACATCTTTTAAAGGGCTCACTGATATTATTCATGTGATAGATGTAACTGCACGTAAAGCAGGCGTACTGTGGCAACACATTTTTGTATGTGCAAAGGTTTTTAGCAGGAACAGATAAGGGTCCTTGCCTTCATTAAAAAATGAAGTGAGCGACAGTAAAATGCCGTCCAACTTTCCAAATGGCTTAAAGCACATTATAAAATAAAAAAACAATTGGCTAGGATTTTTAGGTCAGGCTGGGTTGAATCAGCATCAGGCGGACCTTATTGAATTTCTGTGTGGAGGAAGCAGAAAAGCTTCCATAGGGATCCATTTTAAAAGACAATTTACTGTACGTGCAAATAAGGACGTAAGGAAGGAACATTCACAAACCTCAGTACACCTTTTCATTCTAAAATGTGTATATTTTCTACCATGATCAGTATTTTATTATAAAATCATTGGAGTGTATTTAAAAAGGGTTAGGTTTGTATACATTAAAGTAGGCTATACTTCATGTATATAATTGTTGGAGTGCCCCTTTAAAACAGACTTTAGTGTACAACCCTATTGGTCGATATATACCATAAATCAAGAGCTTCATCATAGAGGCCAACAATATGATATTCAACATGTCGTTTGTGTCATTTGGTTCCAGTCACTAGTTGAATTGAATTGATTTCTTTAAAACAAGGGACAGTGTACATTAATCAAAAATATTAAAAACAAGAATAAAAACGCCTCTATATTGTTATACAAAAAAATGTATATATTTACAATAGACAACATCACTGAATACAGGTAAGGAGCAAGTCATAATAATAATAATAAAGAAAACATTCACAATATGCACTCATACACACACCTACACCCACACATCAGTGCTGACACTGTTGGTTATCAATGAGCCACTTTTTAACACTGTGCTTGAATGAGTAGTAGGATGAGGACTCTCTTATAGATTGTGGTATTGAATTCCATTGATGGGATGCGTTGAATGAAAAGGCTAAATGCACTTTTCCTAAATGGGATGGTGCAGATTATTATCAGTCACAGAACAGCCTGATGTCCCTAATACATGGCTGTTTAGATTTCATGCCATTTTGTTGTGAGGAGCTGTGCAAACTGCTTAATCACTGTTCCTCCCTGGGGTGAGGCTGCCACTGACCGGCCTCCCACAATGCACTGTGGTGGCTTCAGGGTAAAGGGTGTAGCTCTGTGCCGCAAGGGAGCTTTCCTCCTGCAGTTAAAACATAGCCATTACCTTTATTCTATTACACTCTCCTTCTCTTCCCTGGTCTTCCTCTGTCTTTGAACACAAAGTGAAGACACAAAAGAGAGTGGAAGAGGGAAGGGCAAGAGCGAGCAACAGAGAGAATTAACAAAGGTTTTTAAATGAATAGACTGAATTATGGGAAAAGAGAGCAAGACAGAGAAGTAACCAAAAAGGGAAAATAAGAAAAAAGACAAAAGAAAGGAAAAGAAAGTGAAGCAGCTCAAATTCTGTCCAATTACAGAAGGAGCTCAGGCGTAAAGTGAAACGGTCAGAGGAAGGAGGAAGTATCCCCTACTAAACTAATGTAACAGGACAGAGGAGAGGAGAGGAGGGTGTTGGACATAGAAATATTCAGAATTATAAAGAAATAATTATTCAAATGTATCCAACATTAGATCCAATGGGAGAACCGACGTGTCACTTGGCCTGTATTTGCAAGCTGAATATAAGCCAGAGACAAAAAATTAAGCTATAATGTCGTAAATACTCAAAAGAAGGCAGGTAAATTCATTAATAAGCTTCTTTTTTTTTTATATATGTATAAAGAAAGTGTATTATGTGCTATTATGTTCCGTGTAACTAAAAAGATAGGTAAAGAAAGTAAATAAATTAAAAGAAAGAGAAAAATATGTTGCTTCATTTACAAGCACAAGCTTAACACTTGAACTATATGAACATATTGATGTTTTGATGGGCTATAGTGAAAACTGGAACACACACCATCTTGCAACAAACCAACAAATAAAAGCTGATTTTAAAGACCAAAAGTCATGATGTAATAACTCCAAATCAACATGCAAAGTGTGTTATATCTCCTTTTAATCAACAGTATGATTATTATCTTTCCATGTAAAGCCCCTATAAAAGCTTCTCATCTGGGCCTGTAATGAGGATCAAAAAGGAAACAAAAGGAATTCTTCTGAAATTGAAACACGTGGCGCTTCACAGACTCACTCACTGATCTTCTAACAGCGACAGATATTCAAAGACTCTTTCATGCCAACACCGTTACTCCATTTAAATTATTCTCCTCTGAAATTACATGTTTTTTTACATGTTGTTCACATACACTGCTTTGACTTGTACATTTGGTCAGGAAGGACTGATCATTGGAGAATAAGGAAAGCTTTTAAGCTGACATGAAATAAAGTAATACATCCTAGTTTTTTTTATAAGAAAACCCTATTGTGAATGCACATATCTGCATTTGAATGATTTTTGTGGTAAAATTCAGCAGCATGTTATAAAAGCCAGTAATTGCATTCTTATGGTCTCCACACAAGCTTATCTGTGTGTGACTGTGTGTGACTGTGTGTGTGTTAATATGCACACTGATTAACACAACGTCAGCCAGTGAATGATAAATTAGGCAAGTTTTAATTCACTCAACAACAAAGGGAATTACAATTAAAAAAACAACCAACCACACACACAGACACACAGGGAAAGAGATCAACAAATTAGTACAAAGGGGAGGAGATTAGAGACCAAATGAGTTTACCCATACGCCATGACGCTGATTACTCCGAGACAAATACCTTTCCCCTCATGATATCCTGCCACTGTTTATGACCTGATTGTTCTACATGGCTCGTTATGGAGGACACATGAATAAGAAACGGAATGACCTCACATTTAAAGGACAGGACTTTGTTGTGGAGGGGCTGGATGTTTGCCATAAATGTGACTTCAGTTGCTTTGAAGTCTTTTTTTAAATTAATTGATTAAATGCAAAAATAGAGTTCACAATATTCAAAATCTTCGTGTCATAACTTCAATTTAATGGTTGAGTCTGAATAAGAGTTTGGTAGAATTGTTGTTTATTAATTTCGCCCTTGATTTAATAATTAATAGATTTTCAATATTCAAAACAAAAATCATAATACTATATATATTACATATATTATAATCACTATTGTGATTATAGATCTAAACTGTGGACCGTTCTTCTCCTCCACATTAGACAGGCTCCTACACTGTCCGTTTTACATCTCGTCTTAAAGCCCACCTCTTTTCCTCAGCATTTTGCATTTTGACAGCGCTGTGTGAATCTGTATTTCTCTGTACAGCACTTTGGTCTGGAGGTTTTAAAGTGCTTTATAAATAATGTTGGATTAGATTGGATTGTGCCCTCAAAAAATGCTGAAAAAAGCATTCACTGTGGCATAAACACTACTTTCTATATATATATATATGCATGTGTTAAAAATTCAATGATCACTCGGAAATAAAGACATAAGTAAGTATACATGAATATATCATAGACCTTTCAATATAGGTGTTGAGAGTAGTCGTTGTACATGTCCTTGGAAATGCATACCTTTTTAAAGCTTACAAAATAATTTCTCAAAGGAAACCGATTGGTCTTAAAGAAAACCACAGCATCAGCTGACAAAATAAGGGACATCACTCTGACCAACAAAAAACAAAAGCAGAGACCCCTCCACGAAGCAGGTCAGCCAGTCTCTAATTCTTATTTAGCCCTGAAAATGGAATAATGATGATAATGAGTATGATTACCAAAATGGACGTCTTGGAGCACAATAATCTAAACTGTCCATCACAAAGAGAAAAAAGGATCTGTGCATTTTCAGTGTGTGCCTGTGTGTTACAGCTTACAGTACTACTCTGTAAATGAACTGGCATTAGCATGCTCTGAAAGGAGCAGGGCCGGGGTTGAAGGGAGCAGGTGAAAATCTCACTTTGAATCATTTCCCCTCCCGGTCCTTGCCATTGTTCCTGTCCTCACACATGGCAGAGGCAGAAAGAAAGGATCCTATTATTCTGGCTCAAGCCTGTTCTCCTCGTTTATCGTTTAAAGAGGGGGAAGAGCGGGGAATATTCTGATGGAAAGCAGGGCCTCTGTGGCAGCCTAGCAGTTGTGTGCCAGCTGAAAAGACTTGGCGGGCTGGAGCTGCGGCGGTGCCCACCACCTGCTGAGCTCTTTCTCCTTCATCTCTCCCTTCTCGCTCGGCTCTCTTTCTCTGCCTTTCACCGCCAAGCGCCCGGTGACTCAGCAGTCCAGGGTCAATTCAGGCTGAGGCCTCATGAAATAAAGAAAAAAAGAAGGGTACAAAAAGAGAGAAAAAAGATTAATTTCTTGAGTGGGAGAGAGTGAAAGGGGTGAAAGAAGCAGGCAGATACATAGGTACTGTATTTTGTTTGGCGTTGAAAGAGATGCTTAAGCTGCACCTGGCTCTGGATTTAGAAGTGATTTTCATGGCTGTTGCAGAAAGCCAAGGTTTCTGTAACTCTCTTGGAGGAAATAACAATTTCGGGACAGCAAGAATCACGACCTGCAACTTGTAGTTTGTATATCTCGTGCAAGCACTCATCTGATGCTAGTTTGGCCTTGTCTTGTTACCATACCTGCAACACAGACCTTGCACATACTCCCCATGCTCCATAAACAGACCCACAGAATTTAAGATCAGGTATTGATGCTGAGAGCGTACTCAGCCCTCATCAATACTGATGGGTTATTGATGAAGGGGTGAGTGAATCCTTGCACCGCACCATCATGAGACCAGTACTGCCTGGGAAACATGTGTAGTGTGTGTGTGTGTGTGTGTGTGTGTGTGTGTGTGTGTGTGTGTGTGTGTGTGTGTGTGTGTGTGTGTGTGTGTGTGTGAGATGATATAATGAGATAGAGCTAAGACAAGGTGTTGTCATATATTTGTGTGCACACTCACACAGCAAAAATCAATGAAATTCCACACAAATGGAGATATATACATTGCCTGCAGCGTTGCACTTTTGTGCCAAGACACACGTCTTCCCAGTGGGATGGACAGGATCCACTGCACTCTCCCCCGGGGGAGAAGAGAGGGAGGAGGGCACGGTTAACTACATGGACAGAGGGAACGGCCCCACAGGCAGAGCCAGGGAGATGAAAAGATGCAACTATGAAGAAAAGACAAAGTGTTAGAATGGGACAGAGCTTTGCGTCAGCCGGGAAAGCAACGTCTCTCTCCTCTGCTCCACCAGGAGCAGTATCTCATAACGGCTGCATATACAATCTGTGGCTCCCAGGCATGAATTCAGCACATGTTAATAATTGATGTGCATCAAAACATTGAAGATATATGCACATTGATCAAAATGCATACATTCAACTTGTGGAGGATCCACTGTCTCTTGGTTTTTTCCTGCTTTGTAGGTTTCCTCATTCTTTACAGCAACAGCAACTTTGGACCAATAGAAAGACATTCAGACTCTGAATGAATAACTCTCACCGATATTCACCTTTTTTTCAAACTTCTGCCTAAAAATCAACACAGCAAGTAGATACATAAGCACAGATTCCATTTAGTGGTTCAACTGCTCTTAAACCAAATGTATCTTTCTAAAATCCTATTATTTAGACAAGCCTTCCTTTAACCTACAGAACATAAAGATTTTCTCAAGAATCATAAAGCTACAATAGAGTAAGCATAGGGGAGAGAAACATGCTTTTTAGATCAATTTTAAAATAATAAATGACACATTCTACGGGAATAAAAGTTATAGTTTTGGAAATACATTAATCATTATGATGGAGAGCACAACATTAGAAGATTGATACCACCCTTTTCTGTGAGAGAGGTATCGATCTTCTCATATAACTACCAGCAAGAAGGCAAAAAAGCGTATTTCCAAAAATGTCAACCCGGGTCCTATCTCTCACACAGAGGTTAAAACAAAGCCAAGACTAGAGTTATTCTGCCTAATATCAGATTCTAGACAAGAGAGGTCGTCTGGCAGTGGAGATAAAGGTGGGTGTGGGTCCTAACAGACGCTGTCCATCTCCCTCGCCCACCATGGGCAGGCCAGGCATCTCTGCTCCACATTCCTCAGATAATAGAGGGCCATCCCAGACGAGCAGAGGCAAGCCTGGACCCACCTGGGCAGACCCTGGTAAATTCCTCTCATGATCGCAGACCCACTTGGATAAGAAAAGCTGGGGAGACGTTGGGGCATTTCTAGGAATGTCTCTTTGCTTTCCACCAGATAAAATTGAAAGCAGTATTTGAACCAGCTGAGCTTCATGCTTCTTCTGGAGGAGCCAGAACAGCACTCGACATGGCAAACACTCCAGGTCTCTGCTGTGGGTAACGTCCACCCTGTGCCGACCCACCCACCTACCCCCCCCCTCTGCTCTCACTATTGTGTTTTCTTGGCGCTGATGCTATGGAAGAGAGGGGCTCGGGTGGGGGAGGGCAGTGTAGGGCTACCGACACCAGGGCCATTGTTTCTAAGCGACCCCCATTCAGGGTCATTTAGCATGTGACACCTCTGGGGGCACAGTGCCTTGCTAATGGCACAGAAGAGCAATATATGTGCCAGCTCCCTACACTGTGACCTGAACCAACATGGTGAGAAACAAAGTAGGAGCGATAAGGAGGAAGGAAGGTGGATGGCACGAGGAAGGCAAAATCTACAGTCTCAATATTAACGACAAGAAAGCAACAGCATGATGGATGGATGGCAGTGAGTGAAACAGACATAAAGCATACCAGACGCTTCAAGGAGCTCATCTACATACCTGAGGAGGGTGTGTGCCCCAGCATGTGTGATCTATGAGACTGTGTGTTTACCGTAAGTGATGGGAAGGTCAGCAGCCCTCAGCCATGGGCATTCCTGCCTGGGCATCAAAAGGAATAGGAGAAAGAGATACTGGGGGAGGGTAGAGGTATTGATACAGTGTTTACCACAGCTGGTTCTGTCCCAACTACAGGAGAGGAGACATCAGGAGGAAACCTAGTAGGGTGAAGGCCACTGTGTCCAGTTTTCAGATTTTTTATTTGATATTTTTCGAGAAATATACTTTTTGACTTATGTCTAGTGTTAGATGAGAACATCAATACCATTTGTGTATTATCCACGAAGCTGTAGATAGCTAAAAACGAAGATTGAATGCAGGAACTTTGTGAAAAATCACTAAAGGTATTTTGTAGTATTTTGTCTAACCCTGTACCTCACAGCAGCACATTTCCCCATTAGAATGTAGTTTTGTTAGAGACGCTCAAGTCAAAAGGATTAAGCATTTTTGGCCAATAATTATACAGTTGGATCAAGGGGAAAAGGTACTTCTTTTTAAGGGGGCTCTCAATTAATCCAAACAGTAAAAATGGTTCTGCTGAGAGCTTGTAATAGAGTTGAAGATGATTGTCAGTTGTGCAGCGATCGTCTTTGGGATAAGAGAATCAGCAGAATAAATACCAGAGCATTTAATGACTAGCACTGGTTTCTTGGTACAACACATACGTATGATCCAATAATATGCTAATGATATGTGACAGCTGAAGATGATCAGCTGATGTGAGAGGACTTGCCTAAAATAAGGCTCTGCATTATTTGGCCTATTTTAATGTATCTTGGCAACAAACTGTTTTAGGTGCCCCTCACAGAGTGATGGGAACTTTCTTGTGACCACTGAAAGTAAGTGTACTACCCCCTGTGTTTGGCTTTTTTCCTATCTTTTCAGATTTTCCCTTTTGACACATTACATACTTTTGCATTTGCAGCTCCACAGGAGTCATAATAACTAGGCCCCGTCCACATGGAGACGACATCAGTTCTCTATCGTATAGACCAGGGGTTTTCAAAGTCTGGGAAGGTGAGCCTCCCCTCAGAGAACACAAGAACAGCCCCTCCATGTTGCTGCTCGCATAAAGTTAGCTGAAGTTAACTAGCTAGATTTCACTGTTTCTCTTCTTTTTGTTTCACGCTGCCCCTCCCCTGAAGCTCTCTGGCGCCCCCCCGGTGAGGCGCGCCTCACACTTTGATAACCGCTGGTTGACGGTTCATCCACACAAGGCCAACACGGAAACGCAGATTCGGAGCCCGAATCCGATACACGTTGATAACGGCTCCCAAAGTTGGTAGGTCTGAGGACGAATCGCTTGTGGCTCCGTGTGTACGCCCTATGCGATCATTCCCTGAAAACGATGACACCATAGACCCGCCTCTCCCGCTCACCCCCACGTCATTGCTGATGCATTTCGCCAACAACAACAACAACAACAATGGCGGATCACAGGGTTGCGGTCGTGCTCCAGACGCTACTGACCATGATGCAGATTTTAGTGCAAAATGTACAGCTCCTCTACTACAACCATCAGCAACAATAATAACATATAATATAATAATAATGATAATAATAATCGTCATTGGTCTTATTCGCTGCTTTTGGTGTATTTTGTGGCGGAAGTACAGCGCCACTTACAGGCCCGGCATTTGAACTACAGCGTCTCCAGCTGGTCGAGCGGTCTCGTGTGGACCATGGATGTATAATAAGAACTGGATACAGCGTGGGAGGCGGGGTCTCGTTCTTTCGTATGAGAGCTGCTCAAGGCAAAATGGCCCAACTTTTGAGAGAGCGAAACGTCAGAGATTACCCGTCATGGCTGGCTGTAAGAGCAGAAGAACCCGTATGTGCAGTCATAGAGCATGCACTCCTTAAGCCCCGCCCCCCCGAGCGCCCACTCTCGGCTCAGTAGAATGAATGGAGAAAAAATCAATCTAGATTTGGCTTTTAGTGCATTTTACAACTTTAAGGACTTAATGATTCTAATAAGGGCTATAAAATAGTTCATGGGTAGTTTATTCAGTTTTTAAAAAAATGATCCGCTGATTTACAGACGTCTCTTTCCCCATGTTAGTCAATTGGAAAAAGTATTCCTGGGCCCAGTGACGTCACGGGCTGATATGGAAATTGTGGTACCGCCGTTTGGACACTACGAATCTCGGGCACAGTCCGGCGCACTTCCTGGGGGCTTGGTGTGGACGGGCACGTTTCTTTAGCCGATTCCATGTGGACGGAAGACTTTTTTGATATCGAATTCGGTTTGTTTTCGTCTCTGTGTGGACGGGGCCTAAGACAATGTATGGAGATACAAATAGGCCAGAGAGTCATCACCATTTAAGTGCTGGTGCATCAGTGGCAAAAAAGTATGATTATGCAATATAGGAAAGGAAATACCCAACACAGAGTATATCAAAGTTGGTCACCCCGTCAACTGCTTAAAATACTCTTGACAGGAGGTTTGCAAATACTAAAAGCTATAGATAAAAAAATAACCACAAAATTAAGTCAATATCTCTTTAAAAGAGTGTTTCAGAAAACATATAATTACAGCCTGAATGGTTTTCAAGTGTTATTTGTCCCCACCCTGTACATTGTCTATGGAGAAAACCGGATATCACTTCACACAAATGAATTACTCGTACACAACACGTCACAGGCATGTTCACAGAATGTGCATCAACTAACCCCGAGGCACACTGCACAGGGTAGCAATACCTCAAATATGGCAAGAAATGCGACCTGTGAGTGGGGAGATAGAACCCATTATATATTATCTACAACAAGGATCCCTTACACAAAGGCAGAAGGAGACTTGTTCTCGAGACAGGAACACAAAAGACAGAAACGCAAACATTCTTGGTTTTCAATCAAGCTTTTAATGAAAAGATCATAAAATAACAGTTTCTTTCCTCACTGCTGTACATTAAGACTGCAAGGTTGTGAGTGCTGAGGTCAGCTGTATTACACTTTTATGACACTTTGAGTTTGCGAGCCCCATCGCTATGCACGGCGGTGGCTCT
This sequence comes from Notothenia coriiceps, assembly GCF_000735185.1. NCBI lineage: Eukaryota > Metazoa > Chordata > Actinopteri > Perciformes > Nototheniidae > Notothenia > Notothenia coriiceps. The sequence continues at coordinate 32,926 of NW_011334708.1, forward strand.
GACCTGAATACGAGCTCTGAGGAGTGGAGATAAAGAGAGAGCCCTGCCTGGGTGCTGCCAAAAGCCACCAAAAAGGGTCACAGAACCTCACCTTTAAATACTGCTGTCTGCATGTTCGGTTGTGTATGAAGTCTAGGCGGTGGCATTTGTGTGTGCATTAGTTGAGGTCTATGCGCATACATGCCAGGAAAAAGCACCTGGGTGTGTACACCTTTGCATGTGAAGTGTGTTTGCCAAGGGGGGAGGGCCTCTTGTACTTTAATTATTCATCAGCAAAGACCCTACATGTCTCTTCCAGAGCCTCTCAGCTTACGGAACCTGATACATTATTGAGAGGATGATCCTGAAGAAAACAGATCAGAGAGGAAGCATGATACACCCACTTCATGGGGAGCTCCACTGATCAACTCTTCAAGTACCATCTTTTAGCAGCTAATCATGTCTTCCATTAATGTAGTGCACACCAAAGTGACACTGTGCCGTGGTAAATTAGAAAAAACAGATGTAAATTAGGGTTATGTATGAAAATAGGCTGCTACAAACTCTATTTCAAAAAGGAAATCTTTTTTTGGTTACAGTTGGACGGCAAAAAAAAAAAAATAGTATAAATCTTAGAATGTAATGGCAAGACAGCACATTTCTGTAAACACTGAAAGTTGAGGTAATTTGGTGTTTTTCAGTCACTACTGTGCATCGTCACCGGAGGTACAGTAAATACTGACGTGAAATGTCAAATGCAGCAGGGCTGAGGATAAAGTCACCTAGGCAGTAACAGAGATTACAGAGGGTCAAAGGGCTAAAGCAGGAAGTCAGGTGTATCTGAGATAAAGAAAGGGACAATAAAGCTGAGAAATGCTTCAATGGCACCAGAGGCCATTTTAAAACTGGCTTTGGTTAAGTCTGCCGAGGTAAGTAGGAGCATCTCCATAATAACTGGACAGACCAGCCCCTCTACTACAAAATGCCTGGAGAGGATATTCACAACCCTACAAGGTGTAACAACGATAATACCATGAAATGGAATGGAAACGTGAATATGTAGAGCTGAGTACACTCTCTGCGTTTCCTGCTTTGTATATTCATTTTAAAGCTTTTGTAACACTGCATAATGATATGAGATTTCAACAAACACACAGGAACAATGATGAGGTAAGAAGAGAAAGACAAAGAGTAAACCGTCAGTTAATGAGAACTGATATGAAAGCGCCTGGGTCTTCCCAGAAGCTTTGAAAAACATACAAAGTGCACTTAGTAAAGCTATCTCACCCAACGTTTCTAAAATCCTCCAATGTAGAACTAATAAGACACTAAAAACAGATACATGTAAATAAGAAAGATGAAGTGGCTAGTCGTTTAAGACAAGAAATGTAACAATAGTCATGAGAACACTGCGATTCAGCAGAGAGAGTTGTTATGTGCATGTTTGTGAATGTGTGTGTTTTTTTAAATGGCAGCAGCATGGCAACACCCAGGGAGAGCAGGCTAAAAAAGATACAGTAGCCTCCGTTCTGCACAGGCAGGTCTGTGTCCTGCCTGTGTCCACAGACACACACAAGGGGTTAAAGTTCAACTCCCCTGGTGTGCAGTCATTCAGTGAGAACTCAAGAACACATGGGCAAAAAACACCCATAGTGAATCACATGAAATAAAAACCTTACAGACTGTCAGGTATAACTGAGAAAGAATATTAAATGCCATAAACCATTTTCTTTGAGTTGGAAAAAAAATCAGTTCTCCCACAAAAAAAGTCAACTTCACATATTGTGGTTAATGGCTATGTCTTGTGTCTCACTTTTGATTCTCAGCTTGAAATCCTCAAAACAAAAATAACAAAAAGGGGTCCTGCCTCCACCTCAGTCTCACACACTGAGCACATTCTTTGCAGAGGTGAGGGCAGGACCAGAAATAAATACATTCATCACTGACAATAGACATTTGATAAAAAAAAAAGAACACTGTCAATAAGTGTTTGCACCAACTTTGTTTGAGGCCCGGCCAGCCAGAGGTTTGTGCTGCTTTTACTCACAGAACACAGGCAGCTAAGAAAAAAAACATCATAAAGCAGAAAAATGACAATAACATTCACAGTTAAGACTATCAGCTGCGCCTGTTTACATGCAGTGAACAAATCAAAGCTACATTCTCCAAATAGGTTTCGTGAACCGCCAGCATGAGATGTACCATGTTACTAAAACCACCCAAAACATTCTAGCATCACCAACCCACCCACTACATCATGGGACCCTCACAGCAGAGGTAGTCCTCGAGTGCATTTGGGCAAACAGAGTCACAAAATGTAGCTAAAGACCCTGTCTAACAATACCTTTTGATTAATACGTCAAGGATGCACTGCCCACCCCCATCGCTGCGCTCCCATCAGAAGACAGGCCAGAGGGCAGGGGGAGCGGGGCGCAGGGTCACCCCAAAGCCAGCTGGCAGAGAAGGGGGAGCCCCTAAACCACTTGCCCCTCCCCTTAATTGAATATGTAGCAGTTCACCCCATGTTTGACGCTATGCTTTTGCTTTGGCAGCAACCTCTGTGGAAAAGCATCTTTAAGAATAAAAAAAAATACACAAAATCACCTCTGTCTGGCCGAGCCTCGATTGAGGTCTGTAAAACTGTAAAAGTTTATGTAAACAATGAGATAAATACATATGTTTCTTTTTAGAGCCACACATGGTTCCATAATCATTCAAATGTGCTTTGGTTTAAAAAATAGTTTGTGGATTTGGGTATGAGCTTTTCTTTTCTTCTTCTTCTTAGTTCTTTATACAACTTTGAAACTATTTCTGAACATACTGTGTTACTAACTAAAATGTAGACTTGTTTCAAGCTGCCTCGCCTTTGTCCAGGCTCTTTGTGTTAGTTGAAAAAGTACCCCCCCGTTTGTCTTAAATACGAAACTAGTGTTTTGCTTTTCCCATGATTAAAATACAGAGAAATCGATACAATACTATGTCTTACAAATGTAGCTGAGAGTCTGCATTCGCAGATGCAGAACAATCCCTGAAGTATTTGAGTAGTAGTAGTACTAGTAGTAGTAGTAGTAGTAGTAATAGTAGTAGTATTGTCACAGTTTGGAGTTTTTTTTCTTCGTTATGTCAAGCAAACAAGCATTCAAATGCAACTGCAAAGTCTTTTGCAGAGATGGCTAGAGATCTTGATGTATAAAAACACCTTTTGCATGACAGACATTATGCTGTACTGCAGTAAGTGCTGACAAGTACAATAACGTTTGAAGGCAATGCATTGTGGACTCCCTCTTAAGCTAGAAGAGGTCACAAGCAACAGTGGATCAGGCGATAAATAACATGTTTGTGGTTGGGTCGGGGAGTGTGAAAAATTCATAGATGTACCATGCAATCACTGAACAGCAACTGCTTAAACAGTAAGACACCAACATCCAACATAACCAAGTAACAGCCCCGGGAGTCCAGGACGCAGGTACCTTTAAACGGTAGTGATGTTTGTGTAACTGTAGCTGCATCCCTATGATAACAAACATTTCACAGACCATAACATGAGGACGAAAGAGGAATACAAAAAATCAAGAAGACAGTTAAACCAACATAATAGAGGAATGCCTATACCAAAAACTTGTAGTGAAGGTTCATGCTCCACAGTGTAACTGTTAGAGTAGATACACTGGACAGATAACAGAGTGGCCATTCCCAACGCGTGGTTGCTTATGATGAGGTAAAGCTTTAGCGGTCTTAAATCACTTTAAATCATTCTGTGACATAATGAAATACAATCAGAAACAGAAGGATGCCGCAGGAGACCGGTGAGTTGTTCAGCTGTCCAGTGCATCTCTGCTTCTCCCTTCTTATTACAAGTTTTCACAAGTCTGGCTCAAAAACTAACAAGCAACTTGAACTTCACATTAAAATTCCGATTATAATTCCTATCTTTTTTGTCTTTTTCTTTTTTTTTTGGTCTGAACAGAACACATACACTGTCATCAAGTCCTGTTTTTAAAGTCAGGGAATATAAAGTGATAAGGACTCTGGATACAAACGAAAAGAAAACATGTTCAGGGAACACGTTTTTAAACTTCACCATTTCGTTAGGTGGTAAAGTTTAATTATACCGGCCCACCAATCAGCACAAGCTTTCCTTGCAAACCACAATAACCTTCCCCAGTCTCAGAGTCATTGGCCAACATTCCATCAAAAGAGTGGATTTCTTTGTCTGGACTTAGAATATAATTCATAATTTGTTTTATACAGCAAAAAGGAAATCAAAAAGTGAAATAATTTAGTATGCTATAAATCTTAAGTACATCTTTTTAAAACTTTGGTTATGAACTTGTCTAGCAATGTTAGTTAGCTCTGTTCTCCTCAACATTCATAAGATCTTTGGAACACTATACATCTACACTAACTAACCACTAATTGCTCCAGGCAGGAAGCTACAGTACACTTTGAGGTGGGGCCACACTGACCAGGGCACCCGAAAAGCTATATTTGACAAGTAAATACAACAGCTAAAAACAATATTAATGTGTAAAACCTATGAGCATCAAAAACCTGTGTTGAGAGATGGGCAGGTTAAAGCATTAGGTGAAAAGTTACCATAATCTACACACTTTTTACAATTAATTACATAGGAACTTTCAACTAATCAACATAGAGTTCGTAAGAATAATCAGAGGTAGCGAGGTCACAAGCCTATATAAATAGACTTTTCTTTTTTCTGAGGGGAGGAAAGCTATACAGACAAAAAAATAAACGTACCCACTGAACACAACGTTCAGTCTAAAACCCCTTCTCCTTAGCCAGCCCCCCCCCCCCCAGCCCAAATCCCTCCCCTCAACAAGAAAAATCCCAAGACTTTCCAGTTTACACATTCACTGAAACATTACAAGCTCTTTAAGTAAATCAAGTACCTCAAGGGGTTTCGAACCAGCAAGAGCAGGCAAAACCAAAAACATTGAAAATCCTCTCTGTATTACTGTGAACAGCTGTATAGAGGACTTTGAGTTTTCATGGTCTGTGAAAATAAAAACATAATCCAATGTCACTCCACCTTTTTTTAGGTCTTTCAGTTAAAGCATGGAGATGGTCCCAAACCCAGTTACCCCTCCTCTTACATACAGATCCCCATCACCAAAATAACAAAGGATATAAAGCTGTCAGGGTCAAAATAATCTTTTGCTGAATTATTGCCAGTATTGTTTGCGCAGGTTTTTGGTCAAAATAGCACTGGAGTTCAGAGGGGACTTTTGAGTTCATCAGTATGAGGACCAATCTGACAAACTCAATGCTCAGGTAGAAGAGAGAAAGGCTGCTGAGGGGTATGAGGCGAGGGGGCTTGACTTTATATCAGTACCCACATTCACATTTGACAGACTTGTAATGCAGACCACAAGTCTTTGGAGAGAGACAGGAGTAATTGTCCCTCTAGAACTCCTGAGCAGGTGAGTAGATGTTGCTTGGTATTAATGATGACATGATCCTTGCATCAACAGTTCCCACCGTCACCAAGAGCCCACTGTGGCTAACAGCTACATCTTTCACTTAGCCATGGCATCGTAAACTGGAATTAATATGAAGAACTGTGAGTGTTTGCAAGTGAATGTGGACATGTGCGTTTCTTTGCTGTTGAGATGGAAAAAAAGGTAGAGAACTTTTTTCTATTCCCAGAGTTCTTTGGCTTGATGTGTTTCTAAGAGGGTGAGGTGTGCATTCTCAGGTGACTGATGAGGTTGCGCTGCTGGGTGAACTTCCCCCCGCATAGCTGGCATTCATACGGCTTCTCCCCAGAGTGTACACGCATGTGCTCCGTCAGACGGTACTGGCGTGTGAAGCGCATGCCACACTCTTCACACGCAAACGGCTTGAGGCCAAGGTGGCTGCGCATGTGGCGTGTCATGGTACCCCTCTGGGTGAACATTTTGCCACAGATGTTGCAGGGGAAAGGCCTGGTCAGCCAATGGCTCTTTTCATGTTGTCTCAGAGTTGCGGGGTCTTTGTAGCTCTTACTGCAGACTGTACACTTGAACGGACGCGCTTCAGAGCCAAAGCTAGAGGGACCCACGGGGGCAGAGAGGTCCTCTGCCTCCTCCTCGTCTTCCTCTTTCACAAAGGTCCCTGCCTCTTCTTTGATGTAGAGCTCATCCTCATTGTGAGTCTCCACGTGAGCATTGAGCTGCTCAGAGCTGGGGAAGCCCTTACCACAGGGAATGCACACATAGAGGTTGTCCCCAAACGCTGGCTCAAAACCTTCTTGCCGGTAAACGTAGTTGGCGCTGTGGTTTCCCCCTCCTGTTCCTCCTCCACCTCCTGCACTCTCTCCGTCACTTTGCCCGCTTTCATCAGTGTGGTCTTGGCCATTTTCCCCTCCTTCGTCCTCATCTTTACATTGGAAGGACTGGTCAGAGGAGCGTCCATCTTTAGGACCCACAATCACCCCGTTAACAAGGGGCCTTTCATGATCCTCAGACTTCAACCCTGATGCCTCTCTCTTAGGCCATTCGTTCTTGCGGGCACCTTGCCGAGATTTCTTTTGGGGTGGAGGGCCATCTGGCTGGTTTTGGTTGTCCTCTGAGGCTTTGGAGGAGGAGTTGAGCTCCTCTGAGCCGGTGTCGACACCTGGTAGGGTGGTAGAGGAGTCATCCAGTGAGGCACTGTTGGTTGTGGATACTGAGGCAGATTGAGGGGACTCTTGGGATATGCTGTGTGGGCTGAGGGCATCAGTGGCTGTGCCAGCAAAGGGAGGGCTCTTCTTGGAAAGATCTAGTCCAAGGTCTGGTTCCCCAGCACTTCCTCCACTGCTGAGATTTCCATTACTGCTGCCATTCCCCCCATTGCCATTCCTCCCAGAGCTGCCAACAAACATTTCGTCATCTGAGAGCTTGTCCCGAAGGCCTTCATCTGGCTGTGGTTGGTCGACGTCGGATGGGGTCGGAGGATAGTGGTTTTTGGGGCCAGCTGGCGTAGAAGTGGAAAGGCGCTGGTTGTTGAGGCGTGAGCGGCTTTGGGGACCTGGAGTGGAGGGTTTACTTGGCAGGGATTTCCCACCACTGCGCTTAAGCTTCTTTCTGCACAGAGCAGCGAGGTCATGGAGCTGGAGGTAGCTGGCTGCGGTTAAGAGGGCAGTGTAGTTCTGTTCATTGCTCTGCTCTGAGGAGGACATGAGCTTTCCAGTGTAGATGAAGTCCAGAACTTGTCTGAATACAGAGGGGTTAACCATCTCTGTGTCGAGGTTAATGAGGTTATCGTGAAGGACCAAAGACTTGAAGTAGATGCTGCTGGCCGCCAGGATGTTCTTGTGGGCGCGGAACAATGCATTCTCCACCACGATGATAACATCACACAGGAAGCCCTTGGCTCTCTGCTGGTTGAGTTGCAGCAGCAGTTGTTTGGCATGATTTGGCAGTTCCATTTCCACCTTCCTTCTTTCCTTTGCTCTCTCTCTGTCTCTCTCGCTCTCTCTCTCTCTCTTCCTACACGAGCACCACCGGAAGCTGAAAGAAAAATAAAGAAAAAGGCAGTTAGTTTGACATTATATACATTATAAATGATTCTTCAATACAGTTTTAAGAATGACATGCTCAAGTTCAGAAAAAGCTTGTTTTACCAAGCAATGAGTTGTACGAGATAGCAAACAGGGCTTGCATTTTAGAAAATGTTGTGCAAGCTGGGTTACATTTTTTGTTTATTGCAGTGCAGTAAGAAAAAACCATGACAGTGACAGTGGTTCGACATCTGATATTTATAACTATTAATCTTCATGTGTTATGACTCCAACTGTGAGTATAGCAATCCAAGCTATTAGCGCTCACAGAATTAGTCAACTGTTAGCATGGCGTGCCACAAAATGAAACAACTGCTTAGAAACTGGAACCCTTCCCTTCCTCACAACTTCCCTTTTAAACAAATTGAAACTCTATGGATCAAGTTCTGATACACCTTGCCACTGTTCTGGCACAAAGGCCAAAGAGGCGTAGAAGAAGAAAGGGTAGAGTGACTACTTTCTTAAGGTGCCTCCCCTCAGCTTCTCATCCCTACCACCGCAGAGTAACTCTAGTTTCGGTGGGGTGCCCTCTTTGGAAACCCGGCTCACTCTAGCCTCCATTAGGTCATGGTAATGTCAGCCCTGCCCCATTGTCTAGAGGTGGGGGTCGGTGCCACAGCAGGGCCGGGGGGAGGGATTAGGTGACACCTGAGCAGGTAAAACTACACAGGAGCTAGGGCGAG
>NW_011334708.1:41140-42397 GCF_000735185.1 Notothenia coriiceps
GGGGGGGAGGGTGTGGCTCAAAGAAGAGGACAGCAACACCTGATCCTCCCGAGAGGCCCTCATATGGAAATAGGACAGATGAATCTCATTTACTGTTGAAACCATATATTAATGACCTATTCTGTACCAAACGGCTCTACTTCTAGTCACTGAAGAACACATTTGGTTGAAGAGATGTACTGCAATAACAGAGCTACAGCCAGAGCTCAGGAGTGATGTAACTGTAGCATGTAGCACTTGTGTTCATGATGTTCCTAAAGCCCTGGGCATGCTGGGAATATGGACACACATCTGTAATGCCCCCGATCGGGGCAGGTTATAACGTATTATAGGAGATTACACTGTAATGCAGGGAAATGCTTAACTCAAGCCATAAATACATTTGAAAATGTGCCATTTAAACCAAGTGCCAACCTAGATATTTTCTGAAAATCATGTTTCCTAATGTGCAGCAGAAAAGAAGGCAGTGGTTTCTAAAGTCAGCTAGAGAGACTGGAGCGCAAAGCTTAAATGCAAATACACACCACTAAACTCGTTTTCTCAAAACCCCTGCTGGAATAACTCATCTGAATATATCAGGCTAAAGTTCGTACACTAAACCGAGGGTAGGTGGTACAGCCTTTTTTCCAGTTTCAAAAATAGATCTGGTGTATACCATCAAGAACAACCCGCACAAAGGTAGAAGGCATGCCATCAGCACAACCTTAGTACTGTGATCTTTACCATTCAATTGAGCGTAAATACATTAACCAAGCATGTTTTTAGCTATTCTTTCTCAAAGAATGTGACATTTCCAGCACAATATTGATGCATCATTACATTCTGAAACAAAATATTGAATATACTGTTAAGGCCCAACAGAAAAGCTCTGCACCAATCATTGTCCACAACCTGATGAGGGAATAATTGCAAACCGCTTTCAAAGAAGGTTGTAAGACAGGACGAGAAAAATCTATAAAAGGGAACACTGAAAATCATATAAGAACAACAAGGTGAAGATTGTTAAATGGAGATGGCTGGCTGGTGTATCAGAGCGACGGTTGGAACAGTCATGCTAGCTGATACAATCAGCTGGAGTGATCATTATTCTCAGGTCCAGGCCTGGGCTTGTCTCCTCCGCTTTGACACTTCTACTCATGGTCTTCTTCTTCTTCTTCTTCTTCTTCTTCTTCTTCCCCTCCCCCGTCTTTCCCCTGCTCCTCTCCTCTCCTCTCTCTCTCGCTCTCTCTCTCTCTCTCTCTCTCTCTCTCTCTCTCC
>NW_011334709.1:0-4463 GCF_000735185.1 Notothenia coriiceps
GGAACGCTGCTCCAGCTCTTCAAATATTGCAGTACCCATAAGGAGCCGTACACATGCCGCAGTGTTTGCGAGGCTGTGTCTTTAGTTGTAAGCACAGTGGCAGTGGCGATCTGTTGTTATTAGCATCTGGTTAGCTACCTATGCTAACGAATTTAAAGAGCTTTTCTACAACCAGGTGGAAGAGAGCTCTCTCCTGAGAGGCTCAAATAACCTCAGCTCAGTGAGGTTAAGGCACACCTTGATATGGTCATTATAGTTATTAATGAGACATTAGAGACTCAATTATTAACAGGTATAAAATACTATATGGCAGTAATAAAAAAAAAGTTGTTAAAAATAACAAGAATAGAGTTTGAAAGGGGAGTGATTTGTAAAATATCCAAAAAGAAAAATCTGTCATTGTCAGATGGTATATTACGCTGTTTTTTTCTGCTTCGAATAGTTCTCTTTTTTTCTCCATACCTGTGTTTGCATCACTGTAAAAATAAAAGTGACCTTGCGGTGAAGGTGATAGTGAATTTGACAATAATTGTATTTAGGTTTCGATTGTTTCAAAAATTAGTCAAACTTAATAAAACTAAAGACAATGAGCTTAAAATGACGGAGGATCACGGAGTGTTCCGATTGGTCATACCCAAGGGTCAAATACTGAGTGTTCACCTCTGAGGTTCAGGATAGAGAGAAGTCTTCCCCTGAACCAAACGCTGTGGGAGGCTCAGGCATTGTGTGGAGACTTGACTCCCAGAGAATCCTCTCAGACCTGCAGCGTCTGCAAGCAAGCAGGAAGGAAAGGGACCTTCGAAAGATAGAAATTTAGTTTGAGGCTAAAAGTGCCCTCTTTCTTTACACACGAGTACAAAACTAAGTGTTTTCAGGATCAAATGAAAACACTCTGACTTTTAAAGAAAGAGGGACCTATTTGTTTTGAGGATGTTCTCAGGTGTCTGTCAGTGATTTGGCAAAAGCTGAATAAGCCTGAAAACCAGTGAGCAAACGAGAGTAGTCAATTCCAGATGTGATGAATTCCGGAAAGAGGGAGCTGCTGTTGAAGAAGATAATTTGACCTACAGGAACACGTGTAGTGCTCGAGGGATCGGGTTGAGCAACACAGACTTTTCTATTCGCAGATGTCCTGCTGGAAGAATAGAACACAGTCCATACACAAACAGATCACTTCCATATCCGTTAAGACTGCCGTGTTTGAGTTGTATCCAGTTCATCCTCTGGACTCTTTCTGCTCCAAATGTTACGGACCATTACATTTGTTATGAGGTCTGACCTCATCCTCTGTAAACCTGCAGGACAAATTCAGGTTTGTAAATATTTAGAGAAGATCTGTAGAAAGTCCGCTGCTTTCAAGTGAGTCTTACTCCAAATGTTATCAATGTGGGGTGACACACGTTTCGTTTTTCTCAGAGCAACAACTAATTAGAGGCTGGAAACTTGAGATCATGCATGTGTTCACTAAAGTTAGTCTTGCCCTGTTTTGACTTTGAATTCTTAAAGCTCCAAACCCCATTGACCCTGATTGAGTGCATCATTGTACTTTATCAAACACAAATACAGTCTTTAATTTGTGATGCTCATTTGCTTTTCATAACTGTTTTTGAACACAATCAGCAATTTCAATAACTGCCCTTTTCATAATCTTAGTCCAAGTAAAAAGACAAAGACAGCATTGCTGTCAGAGTAAACTATAATTGCTTATTTTGGTGACGATTTCAAAAGAAAATGTATTTTTTTTTCTTCAACAAGCTTGTGTGTTAAATCAAAAATAAATTTGTATCCACATATTACAAAAAGAAAGTAAAGTAGTCAAAACAAAAGAATCAAAACTCAAATAAATTGAGAAGCCTTTTCAGATTCAGGGCATCAAACATCTGTTTCTTAACTGACTGTAAACTGCATAGTTCACCACTAGGTGGCAATATCATTCCACTTTTGGCCTAAAACAAAACCTGGCTCAAAGCTTTATTGTCATGAACATAGAAAACCATGTTTCCAAAGCAAAGTATGCAAGGTAGGACAACCGTAAAACATGATGTCCTATCCTCAAAGAACCTGAACCCAACTGCATCAGTAACCACATCAGAACTATAAGGATACACATGATTAATGTGACCTTTCTGTCTCTGCAGCTGGACGAGCAAGTGGCCGCCGCCCACCTGGACAAACTGGGGGTGAAGCTGACCAAGCTGTCAGACAAACAAGCCAAGTACCTGGGTCTGCCCGCCGAGGGGCCCTTCAAACCGGACCACTACCGCTACTGAGCGCCCACCCCTGGTGGGGGAGGAAGTGTGGATAGATTGGTGTTTACATTTTGGACCCCATGTGTCAGATTTTCAGGGACGTAGAGACGATTGTGTTTGTTTCTTCCCCTTTTTAATATCAAACATCTGTGTGGATCCAAGAAGTTTGCAAACGCCTCGCTCTGCTTTATTAAGTTATACCAAACGGCTCGTAGTTTATTGTGGCTTTATATTTGAGTCCATATTAGAAATTTGACAACATTTCCATTGATTGTGCAGCTCTAATTAGAGCGGGCGAAGGGGGGCCTCTAAAGCAAAGTCCAGCCCTTTTCTTCAGCTGACACCATCTTAGTTTTAATGCTCAAACGCCAATACCTTCAGACCTCCACCGCCTCCTCTTCCTCCTCATCACTCTTCTGAAACATTTCTACAGTGGCTGTTAGACTTACTCTGTCATTCCCTGTCCCTTTATGGAATAAAGCCCACCCCGATGCTTCTCTATTTGAGCCCCTCTCTGTCTCGAGGTGGAAGGTGATTAAAAAACTAAACGGTTAAGTGTACAGCGGCCTTATTCCAATGTATTTGCATTAGCGCTGCCCTGTGTAGCTCTTAGCACAGGATGAGATGCTCTGTTTCTGGATGTGTTTACTGAGAGATCCGGTGTAAAGAGAACCACTGCTGCCAAAATTACCACCAAAGCTCGTCATGTCACGTTCTGCCCGATTTCTAGAAAAAGTCTTAATTTTTTTTGTTGCCTAATGTGTTTTGAATGTAATTATTTAATTTGACGCAGAGGGCTTAAACATAAGCAGTGCCCCCACCTCCACTTCTGTCATGTCTCAGTGTCAGCGTGACGTTCAGGCGCTGGCTCATTTCTCAGCGGTTACAGCCTGAGTTCAACTGCCTGTATACGATGGAATTGAAAGTGTGACGAATGAGAAAAATAAAACGTGTTAAATCTGAATTGTTTCTGTTGTGCTTGGGCAGTAAAATGCATTTCACGATTAAGTCCTACGACCGTTCAAAATTAGGATTTCACACTGAAACGCACGCATGCTGTGCACTTTAATAACAACTACAAAGTACATGTCATTTCAGACATGGATCCCCAGAAAAGAACATGCACATGTTTACTTTTGTTTAATTTTGCTTTCTGCTTACAGTTAAAATGCCAGCTTCATCGTTAACTCTTAGAAAAGACACTTGCAGCACATTGGCATGCACACTGTAACATGGGATTATTATGGATGTTTGACTTTAGTTTTCAAAGTGGTGTCAATCATTTGAATAAACCATTAAATAGGAGGGCTGCTTTTAGTTGTAGCGGCTTTCTGGAACCAATGCATGTTTCAGGACCATTTGGTATGACGTTTCCTGTCTGCCTTAATGCCTAACCTCTCTGCTGCCTCTGGGTCAATCAGACACAGGGCAGATTCACTTTTCACTCAGTCAGTATCTACAGAACGAGTACATGCATGAATCAAACGAGAGCTTTCAAACAAACGGGCTGCTACGTCTACGGCTTAAGGAGTGCTTGATAAAAATGTAATAAAGCGTTCAAAGTTTAAAGGTGTTTTGGACATCCTCTTTGTTGCCTCTGATTGCTTTTCTGCCGGCTCCTCCCCCCACAGGTTTCTCGTGATTTCCATGAAGTCCTACTAGCTCTAATGGTGCCCCGTTTGATCATGTGACACTTACATTGCACACAGGTGGGCTTTATTAAAGTGGACCTATCATGCTACATTTGAATAATATAGTGTAGGACCATACCTATATAAGGCATATTTATACTTTTTATTTTTCAAAATACCAAACAGATCATGCATTTTAGCCATTCCTCATTGTGCTCAATTTAACACTGTCTTTGCATGGGCTGATTCTGTGAGAACAGCACAATCTACAGGCCTGGCATATGTACTACAGTGTCTCCAGCGCTTTCGAACGGCAATGTCCGTGGCTGTCTCCTCCTGATTGGTGGAGTTGTTGGCCCAATAGCCGTAGCGTCACTTCTGTGACGTCACAGAAGTGTTCAAATCTGGATCAGTCTGTATCAGATCCGTTGCAGCCCCTTTTTAAGAGATTTGGGTATGGAGGAAAATAGAGAGGGTTGTGTTTTCTGACACTTGGTGAGTTCCCTGGAACACCGGGGACACATTCATGTATAAAAGATGTACAAAAGTGCATTTTACATGATAGGTCACCTTTAAACTAATG
>NW_011334710.1:0-3494 GCF_000735185.1 Notothenia coriiceps
TTTTCATTGGTCCCTCTTCTTTAGAGAAGACCAGGAAATGATGGATACACGGATCGTGTTCAAATCCATAGGCACGCAATGACTCTAAGGCCACGTTTACACGGAGACGCAACGGATTGTATCCGCTACAGTTCTCTATTGTATGGACGGTTCGTCCACACGAGGCCTTAACAGAACCGCGGAAACTGAGCCCTCAAACAGTAACGGTCCCAAGGTGGGTAGATCTGCAAATGGAACGCTCTGGGGGGCCTAACGGCTCAATGTGTACGTCCTATACAATAGTTTCTTGATAACGATGAAGCCATAGCCCCGCCTCTCCCCATCTCTCCTGCTCACCCCCGCGTCACCCGCGTCATTGCTGATGTGTTTTCGCCAACAACCTCTGCTGCTCATTGCTGTAACATGGTCAGTAGCTACTGTCTGCTACAGACCATGCTACATATGTTAGTGCTCCTAAATCTACAGCTCCTCTACCACAACCATCAGCAACAAGTGGACATGGAGAACTACATAAACTACATGTTGCTAAATCCACGCGGAGAATAAACAGAAGGGAAACCCGGCAACCATGGCAACCATGCTCGGGGGGTCTTCTTCGCTGGTGTATTTTGTGGCGGAAGTACAGCGCCACTTACAGGCATATGTACTACAGCGTCTCCAGCGGGTCGAGCGGTCTCATGTGGACGGACACGTTTCTTGAGCCGATACCGTGTGGACGGAAGACTTTTTTGATATCGACTAAGGTTCGTTTTTGTTATCGTATCCGTGTAAACGTGGCCTACATGATAATGATCACGCCACCAAACACAGATTAAAACTAAAGTAACCAGCCTGGTTTGAAAGTATAGGTATTTGTGTTCAAAATGTAAGAAGTAAAAGTAAAAAGTCGTGGAGTAAAGTACTGATACCAGAAAAATGTACTTAAGTTCAGTAACAAAGTATTTGTACTCCACTACTTCCCACCTCTGTGTCTAACAGGTGCCACAACCTCCGAGTCCCACAGGAAACTAATGGGACTGATGCTGAAGAGAGAGCGTGTGATATTAGAGAGAAGGGTTGAAAGAGCAAGAAGAAATGTTTTGTATTTGGGAGCGTAACATTGGCAGGAGCTGAGGCTGAAATAATGTGCTGTGCTGCTGAGGGTAATTTGTTTTCACTTTCTGGGGAAATAGCAATGTTCACTTTCCCGCCCCAAGCTTTTCGTGGTAATCATGCGGGCCAGCAGGCAGATTGAGAAGACAAAGACGGATACAATAGCAAGCATAGGGATGGGAGGGTTACTGGAAAAAGGTTTTTGGTTACAGTTACCTGTCAAAACATGTAATCAGTAAGTATATCAAAATATAAAAGAAATGCGACCTGATTAGGGCAGATTAAGGCAGTAGGCGTATCGATTCACACTCAAATAATAAACCATACAGAACAGTACAGTTTAAGAAACAAAATGACAATTAACATGATTTTTTAGATTCTTAAATCCTTCTAGTAATCCCCAATTTAATTTTTTTTTTAACGGTTATCTGATTACATTTTTCTTTATGTTACTATAAGGGAATAGTGTTACCTTTTCTTTGTATCCTGACTTCATTAATCTCCCTTTACATGTAATCTGTTAGTCCCCACGCCGGAACAAGCAATAGTCCGTACATTTATGATATGCCTGAACAGCGGCATCAGTTCAAACCTCAGGAACAGATGTGATATTCGATGAAGAGCGTCAGAAACACCTGCTGCGGAGACTCTGAGATGATCCTGTATGACACTCTGAAGTGGGGCGGAAGATAATTGTAGGTCAAAATGTACTCTGGGAGAACAACAACAACAAGTGTGCGTGCGTGCACAGGTGCTTGAATGTGATTAATCTGTAATCAGTGGTCATTATGTGTGAGAAGTGTTTCGCACCCACTCAGTATAATGGTTGTTTTTGCTGGTACTGATATAACTGTAAGGAAAATCCACCTTCGTAAATCATGGCGCAAAAGAAAAATGTATCTTATTTATAATGGAGTGTATTCTTGAAGAGCAAAATCTCTTAACATTTACATATTTTGTTTCATTCTTCAGGATATAAAAGCTATTAAACAATGCAAACACGAGTTGTATCTGCTGTATGCCCAGACTAGAGTCAGCACTTTCTTTTGTATATGCAGCTCTAAATCCTGAGTCAAGCGTTTGGCACACAATCTTCGAGCATATTCATTGAAATATACTCAGTCTAGCTTCAAAGCTGAGCAGAAAGACACTTGTTATCCCGCATTGCATGACACCCCAGCTTGGTGTTCTTCTGAGCTGTCAGCCAGCAGTGTTGTGGGCAGTTTTCTCACTTTGCCTCGTCGGAAACGTTCTCAAATCAAGAGCTCTTCATGCGAGAATGGTAAGCAGGGCTGTAGTTGTTTCTTGTCTGGTGTGCAGGTGTGTGTTGCCATAAGCATGTAATCAGTGCTCAGGGGGTTATGTCTAATCAGAGGGATGATGGGGCTTCTGACAGTAGGTGTGATTCAGAAATGATTACCTTTCCCTCGCTCACCGCTGAGCAGAACAATGCTAATGTGTCTTTGCTGTCCTGCCATGCTGCCCTCGCTGGGCTCAGGCTTTATCTGTATTTTTTGTATTCAGTTTCTTGCATCTATGTCCTTCCTGCATCGCCAATTTTCCTTGACAAGGCCATATGATGATTTTTGCGCCTTTCATGTAGTGCGTTATATTGGAGTTTGTGCACGTAAATGGTCTGCAAAGGCTAAAATCCCTGTGTTCCCTCCGGAGGGAGTTTCTCTCCCACACACTGGGCTCTGGTTTCAGACAGAGGGTGAAAAGAGCTTTTGACCAATAAACCACTTGGACATGTCACACGGGTAGAGACCAGGGGCGGCGGGTACTGTAGGCTGGAAGGCTAAGCCTTCCCAAATATTTTTGTCACTGCATCCTGGTAAAATCAAAATATAATGTATAATGTTTGTGTCTTTGACATTAGCACCTGTGCCCTGTACGAAGCCAGTTCAACAGACCGTGGATACGTTTGAGTTATCTAAACTAACCCTAACAAACGAGATCTCGCTAAGCGATCCTACGACGCTGGTTATCAACTCGGTAAATCAAGCCAGGGTTTCTCTCTCCAGCTGAGAGCGCGTTCACGTGAAAGGGGCGGGGTTAGCTACATTTGACCAATCACAAACAGGGAGAAGTGTACTGACAGCGCAGCGTCATACTTCATTAATGAAAAGTAAACTAATATTAGACTAATATGAACTTTAAACATCCATGATTTAAACATATAGCCTAATTCTAAACCTGCAAGGTGAATACAGAACAACTGGTTACAAAATAACTACAGAGTGTTAGAAAGCGTACAACAGTTTTATGATATCACTGCCCCATCTAAGACACGAGTGGATCTGACTTTAATTACATTTGAGTTGAGTGTTTGGTCAACTTAATGTACGAGAAGCTGGCTCAGATAAGGAAATATGATATATGATATGATCGATGTACGGATT
>NW_011334711.1:0-5427 GCF_000735185.1 Notothenia coriiceps
GATCAAGTCAGTGAAAGCACCGCCTGCTGGCCAATCAGAGCTCAGTGTGCGGAGTTTAAAGCTATCAAGTCATATTACAGGAGAAAGGAAAAACTGCCGTTACAGGAAAGATGGCCGGCAAAAACCAACTGACTGTGTGAATTTGAAAATTAATAGAATATCACCTCCCATCTTCAGAGCAATATGAATAATATAACATTAGCGTTAAGAAAGCTATTTATACTTTTTATTTTTCAAAATACCAAACAGATCATGCATTTTAGCCATTCCTCATTTCGCTCAATTTAACACTGTCTTTTCATGGGCTGATTCTGTGAGAATAGCACCATCTACAGGCCTGGCATATGTACTACAGCGTCTCCAGCACTTTCGAACGGCAATATCCGTGGCTGTCTCCTCCTGATTGGTGGAGTTGGCCCAATAGCCGTAGCGCCACTTCTGTGACGTCATAGAAGTGTTCAAATCTGGATCAGTCTGTATCAGATCCGTTGCAGCCCCTTTTTAAGAGATTTGGGTATGGAGGAAAATAGAGAGGGTTGTGTTTTCTGACACTTAGTTAGGGTTAGTTCCCTGGAACACCGGGGACACATATTCATGTATAAAAGACGTAAAAAAGTGCATTTTGCATGATAGGTCACCTTTAATTAAATATCTGCCACAACATAAGTAACCGGACCAAAGTAACATTACGTAGCCAGTCCGCGGCACTGTGAGTAGACATCGATGTGTCCCATTATCATTCATATCACATCATAATGTATCATATATTTCCTTATCTGAGTCAGCTTCTTGAGCCGTATCTGGCCGTGCAACACATGTATGCAGTTGACGAAACACTTAAGTCAAATGTAATTCGTTCATGAACGCATTCAAACACTTTATTTGTTTACCAGCTGTATTCACCTTGCAAATAGCTTAAAATATCTTAAGTGTCACTTTGATTTAGCAAAATAAGAGTCAAGTTGAAAATAAACCCGAATGAACATCACCACTTCTGTTACTAGTACCTTCATCCTGACCAGCTGTTGAGGTTTATGCAGTTCTGCTGCTGTTATTCTTGTTACTGCTGCTGCTTTCTACCATGACTATGTATCTCTTACTGCTGAAGAGGGCACAGAGTGACCAAAGTCAGCGCTGGCAGCGAGCTCTCATACAGACAGATGGTAGTACGTCATTACATACACATGTCACCAGTGGAGTGAAAGCATCAACTGTTGAGTTTTACTGTTTGTTTTCAGATTCTGCGTCAACATTAGTAATCATGATCCAGTCATGGGAATGAAATCACGGAATTGGAGGTAAAGAAGAGCCATTTTGTGGCAGCATTCGTTAGTTTACAGCCCTGCTCCCTCCATTACTACTACAGCGTAGACAGAGAGAGAGCTACTGTATGGGAGAGAGATTAGGAGAGAATGTGATGCAGAGAAAAGGATGGAAGAGAAGAGCAGCTGTGTGAGGCAGAGTGAGAGAAAGAGAGAGTAATGGAGGGATCATGTTGGAACATTGATCGTCCATGTCTCTCTCACTGCAGTGGTAGTAAACAATCGGCCAGCCTCCTTTGTCCATAGCACTAAACCACACCCCCTCCTTTTGTCATGCACTCCCTCCCTTCCCCTCTCTTCCTATATTTCTCTTGCTTTATATAAACCTCTATTATCTCTCTTTACCACAGTAAACCTACATTTCTCCGTCTCTCTCTGTCTGTCTATAGCTCTGCCTGTCTCTCTCTCTCCCTGTCTGAAGAGCTGTGACGCTGAGTTGCTAATGCTAACTAGCAGCTGCTGCTAACAAGCTAGCTAAGGAAACAGAGAGACAGACAGACAGAGTGTGCTGGCAGATTCAAACCTTGGCTGATAGTGGTCCAGTCTTGTAGAAGAATAGAGTCCAGGTAGAGCTAGTATAGCTTCTGATGGCAGCGCAGCTCTCTCTCTTTCCCTCTTTCTCTCACACACAAACTAGCTCATCCTCCTCTCTCTCACACACATTGTGCTCCTCCCCCTCCCCTCTCACACACACAGGCGTCATCCTCCTCTGTTCTCACGCACGCACGCATTCACACACACTCTGCCCCCTTCACTCATTTCCAACTCACACACACAAATGGCCATTCAGTCAAGGGCTTCCCACAATCCCTTGCGCCACACAAAGAGAAGGGGGTGTGACCAATCACACACTGCCTCACTCTCCACCCGTACTCCCCCCACCTCACTGTGTGATGCCCACCGACATACAGCTTGTGGGCGGGCTGCCAAAAGGATCTCCATGACAACGCATCCCCAGTTGCTCTTTGTCTCTCACACACACACACACACACACACACACACACACACACACACACACACACACACACACACACACACACACACACACACACACACACAGTGTAGCAAGTGATATGTAGCGGAGCAGAGACATGCTATATCCTTAATGAGAATGTGTGTATGTATGTATGTATGTATGTATGTATGTATGTGTGTGTGTGTGTGTGTACGCACATTCTCTCTGAGCCAGTGATGCAGTACTGCAGCTGGGTTCTGGTGACCCAGTTAGAACACTAAAGCTGGATGTAGGACACACAAACACACACACACACACACACACACATTCCAGAACTATGAAACGGTTGTGTAAGGGATAAGGGGTCTTGAATTAGGAATTCCTTTTGCAATAATGATCGGATTGCTGCACATAATCTCACTTATAACAAGACTGCTTTACTTAATAAATCAATAATTTGATACAACATATAGATTTAGAAACATTTGTAATGATCTGTTACAGTAACAACGGCTGGAACTGCAGCATTAGTAATGCAATGTAAAATATAAGTATGCATGCATGCATGCATACATACATACATACATACATGGCTGTAAATACAGATTCTGAGGTTTTTGCTAATCACATCAAAAAATTAAGAATACTGTACGATGGTGAGTCAGGGAGACAATAACACAGTGTCATTGGAGTGTGAGGGGGTGTTTCCCATAGCAATATGTGTGATTACGATGTTGTCCTCT
This sequence comes from Notothenia coriiceps, assembly GCF_000735185.1. Lineage (NCBI taxonomy): Eukaryota > Metazoa > Chordata > Actinopteri > Perciformes > Nototheniidae > Notothenia > Notothenia coriiceps. Next base: position 3,021 of record NW_011334711.1, read on the forward strand.
CCGTGGATGGCCTGATGCCACATATATTTTCTTTTATTGTCCTTTTTTTCCAATTAAAGTATACAAAACACTTCACAGCAAAACAATTCTATAGCCCCCCCCCCAAACTTTAAACAGCCCCTTGCTCACGCTCACACCTTCAAGTCTAAAATGTGCTAGTGTATGTAACATGTTGAGACGCACAAAAAAGCCTATTGGCGTCACATCGTTATCCCAACAGGAGGTTGTCATTTTCGATTTCACATGCAATATTTTGACAATTTTTGTACTTTATACATGCCGCATTTGAACAAACTTCTCCGAAAAATGTTTTCCCATCTACTTCAAATTAGGTCAATAACATTTTAGGACGTTAAAGATCAAAAGTTATTAAGAGCTTTTCTCTCCATTGAACGCCCTCGCCATGGCATGGTGGTGAAATAGCACCCATCGCAGTAAAACAGGAAGTGGTTGGATCTCAATCATACATTTTTCAATATGCTCCGAATTCCTTACGGATGATAACAGTCCAAGCTTTAAGATATCTACACATCAATATTTGCTCATTGACAAAGCGCCACCAACTGACAACAGGAAGTCACATTTGTATTGTAAAGGGACCCTGTGCTTATCATAGGTTTCTGTGAATGTGAATGGTCTGCAAAGGCTCAAGTCCCTGGGTGTTTCTCAATGTCGAGGAAGGCTGCTCCAGAGCCACTATTTCAAGCATACTACGTCATCGAGTCTCGCCGAAGGACTGTTCCAATGTCCAGCATACTTGGAATTCTACCGAGGCCGGCGTCCTTCGTAGCGAGACATTTTGAGGCTGCACATGTGTAGACTCCGCGGTCATAGAATCCCCACAATGCTTTGCGTACGGACCAATTTCCAAATATTTGGTGGAAATCACGCCCCATTTAAGGCGGGGCCTGGCATATGACGCATACCTGCACACCTGTTAGCCTGTTCCACAATTCTTCGTTTTCCGAGGCAAGGAAGGATTCTTGCCTCGCTTCTGAAGGAAGTGACTCGGAAGACATGTCCTACCAAGGAAGCGTCCTCGACATTTATAAACACCCCCTGTGTTCCCACCAGTGGGAGTTTCTCTCACACACTCCTCCCCCTACCTGAAAAGCCTTGATTGTAGACCTTTGTTTACTTCCGCGACATACATAGTTTCTGATACAGTGACGTTTCTGATAGGGCCGTGGGTGTAAAGCCAGCCCACATTTCAGATATTACGTCATATCGGCAGCAAATCTGGATCAGCTCCGTTGCACCCCCGTTTTTTTTAGAGATGTGGGTACGGGGGAAAAGAGAGAGGGTTTTATTTTCCGACACTTTGCGATAGGGCTGTGCAATTAATCGTATTTTAATCGCGATTACGATTATGGCTTGCGACGATTATGAAAACAGCATAATTGACAAAATACGATTATTTAGCTGGGTGCGCTTTCACCCCTCCCTAAAAGCCCACTCGGCCACGTGGGAGTGACATGTGTTGTGAGTGTTGAGCGTGAGCGAAGATGTCAGAACAAGAGCAGCAACTCGTTAAAAAGAAGGGTAGCGGGGAGATTCCCAGTCGATCGCGAGATGTGTCTAAAAATAGAACAACAATATTCTGTTTTATCGTTAATAACATAATCTTCCTGTGCCAGAATAATGCACTTGAATGCATCAAAGCTTTGTGATTGGCCGGCATCACCCCATGTGTCGGGGTGTGGCTGGTGGGCAGTGGGCACTATTTCGCTGACGTTGTCCGTGTCAACAGGAGTGACAGTCCGCACACACAAGACCGCAATTATGGCAAAATCAAAAAAGCCCAAAATATATAAAATTCAAAGTCCATCTGTCTCATCTGCAATGCGAGCATGGCTTTATTGAAGAAGGGTAATTTAGGAGCAGCATTTCAAAAAAGTGCACAAACGCTACGAGACGGAATTCCCTCCTGATTCTGCCCTCCGCTCCCAAAAGGGGAGGGGCCTGAGAGGACAGCTAAATGCACAGCAGTCCATTTTCACCAGGCCCATCAACAAGAGCAAGGCTGCTACCATAGCATCTTATCGTGTCAGTCACGTTCTTGAGAAACACATGAAGTCTTTCAAAGACGGCGAAGTTGTGAAAGAAGCATTCCTGGAGGCTGCCCACGCGCTTTTTGGGGACAGTAAAAATAACAGACGCATTTCAACAGGTTTTTGATATAATAAAAACTCAAGTTAGATACCGTTATTAATCAGCTGTAAGTTTTAGTTTGTTTGAACTTATTCATTATAATTGTTGTAGAAAAAATGGTATAAGAATGCAAACTTAAATTGATTATAGTCTATTATCATTGATGTCTATTATCAATTCAGGTTAAGAAACTAGTGTTGCTTGCATCCTATTTTAAAGGCATTTCTTTTTAGACTCTACTAAAGTGCAACAAAAA
>NW_011334712.1:0-5128 GCF_000735185.1 Notothenia coriiceps
TAACGTGGGAGAAAATACGTTTCTAGCTAAACGTAATTGAGAATGCAGTTTAGTTCTGTGGGAACGTAATTTTTAGGAGACAGGGTTGGTACCACACACGCACCTACAGCTCCTAAAACAGGCTACAGCCGTTGTGTATTTTGTTATGTGAAGCACTAAATGGTTTTAGAAAAATATTGACTCTTTGCTTGTAGATATCTACTAAACTAAAGCAAATAAAGAGAGTAGGCCTGTTATACTGAGTGATATATATTATACACACTGCTCTGCTTTCTGCAGGAACCTCACAGCTGTTCTCTGTAAACATCGCGTTGCGATGAGAGCAGTTAATAAAATAATATCCAGGGGATGCATGCAGAGCTGTCATTGGCTGAGATAAGTCCAGCCGTGCGTCACGACTCTTTGAAACATCTCTGTTCCCGGAAATGCATCCACGAAGGAGCCGTGGAGGACCCATCAGTGTATCCTCGGTGATAGCTCCTCCAGAGAGCCTCCTCGACGCTCGATCCTCGGTCCTCAAAGTGCATTTAGAGAAATTAGATGTCCTTCAACATGGCGCGCTGAAATTCATTTCCGGGTCACTACCGGAGGACCGAGGAGTCGAGGAGTCGAGAAGTCGAGGAGGGGGACTTGATGAAATGAGAAAGGGCCATAGTGTTGCCTTGTAATTTCCTTCAGTAGTTATTATGGGTATTGAAAAGATTCAGACTTGTATGTGTGTACAGTTTCTACACTCACATCTTTTTCTCATTGATCTGCATCATCAGCACAAAACACCCAAAAATATCTTAATTACAAAAGGATAGCTTTGTTCCAGAGAATTACAAATATTTCACATATTTTGGTAACATTTAGTAACTAAAACACGGTAGAAATTGAACCTGATGTTTAACATTATCATGGCGGGGTATTGAAGCCGCGCTCTGATTACTTTATCGCTGTCACTTTATCGCTGTAAAAGCTTTGCTCACACTGATACTGTGACACCTACATCCAACCCCCCCTCCTCCCCTCTTGCTGTGCTGACATCAGGTGTTTCCTTGATCGAGCAGCAGGTCAGAGACTGGATTTAACAGTCTCATGCGCCCATTCCCATTATAATGCGTTCTACTTCACTACATGACATGACTGAATCGTCCAATGACAGCCTTTTGTCTGGTCAAAGAGTTTATTTTTCTTAATCATTATTTGGTTTAAACTGAGTATGAATTATGTAGTAGTTGTGTTAGAAATACGGATTTTCTTTCACTGAAATTAAGTGGTTTCATTTTTCCTCAGCAGTGCGGACTTACCCATGTGGGACTGATCATTACCGGCAGATAGCACATATATAGCTTTCATTGGGATTTAAATGGGCTTTATAGTCACCTTTTTTTATTGCAAATGAAAATGTCCTAAACAATGCAGAATCTGCCCCATGGGCCGTACTCACAAACATTTAAAGTAGGCTGTGGTGTGGGTTTAGATGCATTCATTTCTCCCTAAATCAGAGCCAGCTAAAGATCCATTGGGGAGCCATTTTGTTGTGGAAATCTCACGGGGCATATTCGCTGCCTTTTTAAACCAAAGGACTTCATCCTGAGTAATCCTTAATTAGGCCTGTGGCATTTAAAACGCACTCTCCCTGCACTCACCTCGCCTCCTGCCAGGGCACAGCCACGCTTTACACATAGATCTGTGGCACTGCAGGGCTGGTGGTGTGTGTGTGTGTGTGTGTGTGTGTGTGTGTGTGTGTGTGTGTGTGTGTGTGTGTGTGTGTGTGTGTGACTTGGAAACAATAAGAAGGCGTGATTACAATCTATTGCCGTTTGGTGACCCTTCATCCACGCTCTCAAATAATGATGTGCGGCTCTGAATAATGATTGGCTGAATAATTTGTACTGCTCACTCAGAGGCACAGTAAGTGGACAGGGCTCAATGCTAACCAAACTAAATGTGTTTAGATTTGAAGAGTGTGACAGATGGGTGTGAGTGTTCTGCAGTGGGGGGGTTAGTGGGCGGGTGACACCTCAACCTACTCATATTCTCTCTATCGGTTCTGCAGCACCAAATGTTGCCTGCTGCATGAAACACACACAGTGCCTGCAGCACGGGGGAAAACATATTCAGATTCTTTATTTGAGTAAAAGTACTAATAACACACTGTGAACATACTCAATTTCATTTAGCAGTACTGCATCGAGAATGGTACTAAATTAAAAGTATTTAAATACTATTAGGAAAATAAACGTATATAAATCAGCCAGAAACATTAGCATTGGATCTGTCTTACAATACAATAGTTTATTGTACAAAAGTTTGTGTGCATGAATATAAACAATGCAAAAACACAATTGAAGCACTGTTAGAGAGGAAGAATAACAAATACAGGTGTATTGTACAGGTTCCCAAATGCTAGGCTTGCTTCTGAGCTTTTAAAGCCACCAAAACTCAAGGTGTTAGACTGTGTCATCACTGCCGGCTCAGCATCCATTGAGCTCCACAAGGACTCTTCAGAAACCTTGGGTGACTTTGTCCATGTTTTATACAGTTTATTGCGTTTATGACTCAATAACAATTTTGATTTATAATGTCCTTATAAGCTCCCCCCCATAATGATGTAACTCATTAAGAGATAACTTAGGCTGTAACTTAGGTGAGCTGAATGCTAACCTGCTGATGTTTAGCATCTCGTACACAAAAGTGAAACACAATAAATAAAAAAACTGAGGATCACTAACGTTTTTACAATTCAACCTGAGGAGGACGGGATGATTAGAACTATATTTATTGACGATCCAACTAATAGTATTTACGGCATTTTACACAAAACCACATAATGTCAGGTTATGGTGCAACTGCATAAAAAGTAAAAAAATCACTGACATCTTTGGGATTAATCCGCTGGGCTTCACAAAGCCTGAAGTAAATTTTAGATCAGTTTATCCAATATTTATCTTGATATTTAAACAACTAACATCGCTAACTCATTTCCCAAATGTGGATCAATACAGTATATCAAATGTAATCAACAACAACAACAAAACCAATACCCAGCAGTCATATGTTTATTGATTTGTGTTCTGTTAGCTGCAACATGAGGAGTTCCTAGAGTCTGAGTCTTCTGCCTGTGAGATGTGTTTGACGACAATATTCAAAGCGAGAGCTTTTAACAAGTTCATCAAACCTTCTTCTGCATGAACTTGTTGACATCCTGATCACAGTCTATGAAACAATTGCAGGGTGAAATCACAAATCCTCTTTGCTAAACAAACACACACACACACACACATGCCCTAACAGCAGGATGGTCTTATGCTACTTTAAACCTGTATCCATGGAGACCAATCTGTCCATCGCCCTAGGGACGAGAAAATATCAGCCAGCATCTGTTTTAGATGTACTTCTGTGTCTATGTGTCAATCTGTCCGAGCGTCTGTGTGTGTGTGTGTGTGTGTGTGTGTGTGTGTGTGTGTGTGTGTGTGTGTGTGTGTGTGTGTGTGTGTGTGTGTGTGTGTGTATATATATTCAAACAAATGTCCTTCTAACTCCAAGCACCATGATATTATACTTCCATCCTAGCAGTCCCTAGAACAAACCCAACAGCAGGAATATAATTGAAGTTAGAGTGGACCTATTATGCTATATTGGAAAAATATATTGTCGGGCCATACCTATACAAAACATGTCTGTGAAGTTTTTTGCTTAAAATCCCAAACAGATCACCCATTGTAGACATGCCTCATACTGCTCCTACCCCTCTTTTGCAGCCTTGTTAGAGAAACGCAGATTGTGGGTCCTTAGCTTTAAAAAAAGAAAAAAGAAGAGGAGGCGGAGCTAATGCCTGATCAGAATTCTACCGGAGATAAAGTTAAATTCTGCTGTGATAAAACGCCATCCTGTTCCAAACCACATCAAGGATTATTTCTGAAACAGTATGGAGCTCAAATGCTTTTTCTCTTGCAGGTTTAACACAAGGTGAGATCCTTTTTTTATTTCCTGCTTTATATGTGCTCTACAGCAGGGGTTCTCAAACTTTTTGTTTATGCGGACAACTATTTATTATCAAGGATTTTTGCGGACCACCTCATATGCAAACCGTAAAAATAAGTACATATATAAACGTAGTGTTAAAACGCAGATATTTTTTTATAGTTAATTATAGACAATCAAAGGAAATTGAAGCCTATCTGATACTTTTGTCGCACGTGTGACCGGTGTCTGTCTGCATTGTGTATGTTTCTCAAAGAGGACGGCGGACAACTTCTTTTTTTCTTTTGGTCCTTGACCATATTTTCAAATCTGTAGCATACAATCATAGAACACAACAGCTGCATCAGCGAACATGAACTGAAGAAAGAAAAAGAAAGAAAAAGAAGAGAGAGTGGCGGCTGCATTAAAAAGTGTGCCAACAATAAATAGCTTTTTTTTAAAAGCAAAAAGTGACGAAATAGGCCAGCAACAACCACAAGGAACAGTGGCGGCGGTCACGGAGGATGTTGTTGAGCTTGCGAGCAATGTTAGCCTTGAACCTACAGATGTAGCACTCCAGATAGGACTCCAATGAGTGTGTCCCAACCAAAAGCCCAGCGGATCCCAGTGGCTGGGGGTGTTGCCAAATTGCTAGAGGGCGTTGCTCAATTTCCCCATTTGTTCAATTACAGGATTTAAACATGAGATGGCGCTTCATTCACAAATACACAAAGACAAAGTGTTGTAGAACTTATTCTGTTTGCAATGTTTGCAGCTCTGCAGTTGTGTTTGCTGAATACTGTATCATTTAATCACTTATTTGTTATGGTTTTCACAGGCTATATAATGAAAAAACATCAATATTTTAGATCAAATAAAGTATATAGTTTGCTTTCTGCAGTATAGGCTACTTTTAATAATATTGTTGGGGTGTTTTTACACAGTACAGTAGATTGAAGTAAATCAACTTATACATTAAGATAAGAGATAAGATGGACCTTTATTAATCCCCGTGGGGAATTTCAGTAGTTCAAACAGCAACATGGTAAGAGTGAAAAATAGGATAGCACAGATTCACACAGATTAATAAAATACGTTAACGCGATCAACGCATGTGTACTTTTTGTCCTCGGCCGCCCCCTAGTTTCAGAGCGAATCGAGTTTAAAATACCATCTA
>NW_011334713.1:0-4062 GCF_000735185.1 Notothenia coriiceps
AGAGAGAGAAAGTGATGAGGTCATGTTACACTTCATCATGTTCTCGTCACACACACACACACACACACACACACACACACACACACACACACGCACACAGAGATTACAGTCACGGTCAAAGCCTTTAAGTATCCAATTATGAGTGTTTTGACTTCTTCTAATGTTGCGTATAGGAGACTCTCGTGTGTGATTGTGTTACAAGTCATGGAGATGTAAATATGTTCAGACAGCCTCATTTTAGGAACTTTAAGATGTTAACTGTAACATTTTAGGGTTTATATTTTAGGTTTCAATCGTTTTTGTTCAATCATGAGCACCAGACTTTATTTACTGGTTTGTCCGACTTTCTTAAGATTTAGGGTGTTTTAGATGTATTATTGTTGTTGACTTAATAATGAGACATTTATACTAATATTGGGAAACCGGAGTGCCTTGCCCATGGGACCATCTATTTTTCTCTAAATGGGACCATCATTTACTAAATGAACATCATACTGTGTTTTAGAATACTTGAAACTACAGATTGAGACCATTAACTCTTCAGGGAAATGTTTACTGAGGAAATAAATCTAGTGAGAAGTTGGGTTACTTTTTCATAGACTTCTTTTCAATCTGTTCTGTTCTGTTAAGTCCCCTGCTGGCTATTAGAGAGAATGCATGTTTAAAGCACTCTTAGTCACTTGCCATTCATACATTTTCCATTTTTGTCTATTTCAGGGCCAACTATAACGGTGTTGATCTGAACAGAAACTTCCCCGATGCGTTCGCTGGTCTCCGGAAACAACCGCAGCTGGAAGAAAGTAGGCGGGAGGCAGAGGTTAGTGTGTTGAGATGCAAAAACAATTAGCAAAAAAGGGTAGAAATCCCTTATAAAGGGGGTTCATTATGTAAACTTCGCAAGAGGAATTATTGTGAATGAATCCATCACTAACAATAGCCCTTCATAAAATACACTATTAGTCTTGTTGTTTTTATAAAAATGCAGAGTATCCTCAGCATTATCTGTTAAAAAATATTTTTCAAAATTGGTTGTCTGGTTGCTCTGTGATTGGTCGGTTGTTGTGTCATGTGTTACAGGTCAGAGCTGTGATTGGCTGGTTGAAGATGGAGAGTTTTGTTCTCTCTGCAAACCTTCATGGAGGAGCTCTGGTGGCCAGCTATCCCTATGACAACAGCAACGGAGGTACATACACACACACACACACACACACACACACACACACACACACACACACACACACACACACACACACACACACACACACACACACACACACACACTTTGTAATACATGTAAGTCGTCTTACAGCAGTATGACTCTAAGTTTGTTGGTTTAGAGTTGTAAACTCTGTGAAAAAACAAAACTTGGTGGTCCTCGAAAAACCAATAGCAATGTTTTGTTATTTGTTTTTTTAAGATGAGCTTTTCCTTTTTATATAAAGAGTGACGCACAGAGATGGAGAGACAGGAAACAGGCTCTTAGACTCATGACATTGTTGAGCAGCGACAGATAAATAAACAAGTTTAGTAGAACAACTTTCCCACACACTCAAAACCCACTATTTGCCCCTCTTGTTTGTTTGTTTGTTTGTTTGTTTGTTTGTTTGCTTGTTCACCATGTAAAGCGGCCGTGGGTCCCTTGAAAGGCGCTGTACACGTTTAATATATTATTATTATTATATATTTATTTCTGCAGGTAGTGAGCTGGTGGGCGGGGCCAGTGTTAGCCCTGATGATGATGTTTTTAACCACCTGGCGAAGGTTTACTCCCATAACCATGGCTCCATGCACCGCGGGGAGCAATGCCGCGACAGCGGACCGTTTCCGGAGGGCGTAACCAACGGATACCTGTGGTACTCAATCTCAGGTGAGCACCATGCATAAAGTTTCACCAGATAGGGACAATAAGCAAGCGGGGTGCAGGAGTGAGGCCTAAAAGCCCGGAATGAGTCCGAGTTTTACCACTTCCCGTCCCCTGGTGTGAAAGTCAATGGTGCTTTGAGTGTTTTTGTGGTTGTTAGCCTGAAATAAGGTCTGTTGTTAACAAAAACTGAAGAGATTTGTATTCTACAACATCAAATAAGTCAGTAAATATCCCACTGGTGAATTTAAAAACAGCGGTTGCTAACAAGTGTCTAAATGAGACGATCAAACATCATCACGCCCAACATTAGCCGCCTTTAGCTTAGTGATGGTGACGTGAAGTCATGTGACCGTGCTGTAGTTCCTTTGTAGCCCAACATTAGCCGCCTTTAGCTTAGTGGTGGTGACGTGAAGTCATGTGACCGTGCTGTAGTTCCTTTATAGCCCAACATTAGCCACCTTTAGCTTAGTGATGGTGACGTGAAGTCATGTGAGCGTGCTGTAGTTCCTTTGTAGCCCAACATTAGCTTTTTACTTCAGAAATGTGGTTTATTTATGTTAATATGAGGAGATTATCCTGCTGAACTAAACGTGTAAAAATCATAAACGTTTGTTTTCTGCTATAATCCGTAATCATGTTGAGAAATCCCATTGGCTTTGGAAGTAGTTTATGATCCAACATCAATATGGTCTCTAGTCAGCGTGAGTTTGATTCCTAGAGGGACGTCAGTGGAAACATCAGGCTCTGGTTTCCTGCTGCAGAAATCTGATCTGCAACACGATCGCTGAACTGACAGAGACTGAACCTGAGAGAACTGAACACTGAAGGCTGAAAAACATCCACTGTACAGATAATTAAATGTTAATTAAGTTAAATTCACCTTAAATCACTTCTGGCTTTGTGTCATGTCATAATCAAAGTAGTTTGGTTTACATAGTGTGCATTTAATACGTCCAACCCTGGCTGTTAATCATACATTTTATATTGAAATGTGTTTCTGTACTTCTTGTTTTGACGTTTTATTTGCATGAGTTAGGTTTTAATTGTATTCCTTTGTTGGCAGTTATTGATTAATCTCCCTATCATTTTTCTACGTCTCTAAATCTCTTGTTTTAGTCAGTCCAAACGCAGTTATAATCATATAAAAACCTGGATATTCGTATATATTATCCGGGTTAGTGCAGGTCAAAGTGTCCTAGTTTTATTATCCAGTATTTATTTCAATGTTATTTACATGACATGGCTTGCAGTGCACACTTAGTCAAAATTAGACCCCATTAAATTCATGCAAAGTAACCCAGTAAATGAATTGTATTATAAAGACTTTGTTTTACATTTGGAAGAGAGATGTATTTCTCTTGGACAGCCAATTTGCACATTTGTTTAGCTTTTAAAATCATTTTGCAGCTTTATTGTGGTGGAATTTGTGTGTTGTAATTCTGTATTTATTCAATGGAGAGGCAGCCAGGACACTTCCTAAAACAAAACGTGTCCATTCTTCACAAAAACTGCTCAAACAACCGGAAGAAAATACGTTTACACTCGTTGCAAAGGAGCACAACTTTGTTTTCAAGGGTTAGAACATTGTTTTAAAGGTCCCGTGTCACGGCCATTTCTACTGATCATAATTCCATTGTTGAGGTCTACTAGAATAGATTTACATTTTCAATGTTCCAAACTCACATTGGTTTCTCATCCAGCATCTCTGTATAGTATGTGTATTCACTCTCTGTCCTACACGGCTTGTTGGAGCTCCGCCCCCCCTCCCTCCCTGTGAGCCCAGTGTGCTCTGATTGGTCGGGATGTTGCGAGGCTCGTTGCTGCGAGGAGCGGACAGGTTTCCGGGTCGGCGATACAGCGAGAACAAGCGAAACTCATCCTGAGCACACACAAACACTCACAGCCGAAGTAAAAACAATAAGTGTGGCTTGATATTGAGAAAGAAAAAGGTTTCTAACGCTGTGAGAATGGGTCTGCGGAGAGCATTTCTCCCCCATCCCAACTCGTCTATTACCAACCAGGGAGCTCTATGCAAGTCAATGGGACTCCCTGTTAGTTAGCCAAGGGGTCCTGGTGTGTGAGGTTCTCCGCGGATTGGTCCATTTGGGCCAATCCGGTCATTTGTTGTTGATTTGAGTGTTCACACGTCACAGAACCCAGGAAGCAAACTATGGAAAGAGAGAAATGTCCAACGAGGC
>NW_011334714.1:0-3992 GCF_000735185.1 Notothenia coriiceps
ACACACACACACACACACACACACACACATACAGACACACACACACACACACACACACACACACACACACACACACACACACACACACACACACACACACACACACACACACACACACACACACACACACACACACACACACACACACACACACAACACACACACACACACACACACACACTCTCTCTCTCACACATAGAGACACACACACACACACACACACACACACACACACACACACACACACACACACACATAGAGACATATAGAGACACGCACACACACACACTCTCTCACACACATACAGAGTCACACAAACACATGCACACATACAGACATAAAACACACTCTCTCACACACACACACACACACACACACACACACACACACACACACACACACACACACACACACACACACACACACATTGAGACACATAGAGACACACACACACACATTGAGACACACCCACATACACTCTCTCTCACACACATACAGACACACACAAACACGCGCACACACAGACACACATTGAGACACACACACACACACACACACACATAGAGACACGCACACACTCTCTCACACACATACAGACGCACACACACTCTCTCACACACATACAGACATAAAACACACTCTCTCACACACATACAGACACACACACACACACACACACACACACACACACACACACACACACACACACACACACACACACACACACACACACACACCTGTTAAACCATGACTTTGTTCGTAACATTTAATGAATTCATAAAAGGCAAGGATCAAGATTTTTTAAGTTTTAAAGATTCCAATATTAAATTCCAATAATATAATAAGACACAGTGTGTTTGTGTACATCAATGAAATACACTTGAAAAAGTCAAACACACTTCAAAGGGCTTCACAAGCAATTAGCAACACTTAGGATGAATAAAATAGTAAAATAAAATACAAAAACACAAGTCATATTGGTTTATTGAAGAAGTGGTGAGACACAATACATTAAAACACTTTGAGGAAAGGTGGACCAATGGGTAAAGAACATTATAATGAAGATAATTTATGTATATCTGAGTATTAATAATGTATCCATCCTTTTATTTGTATTATTACTATTATTTTATTATTTCATTTCGGATTTGTCAACTGATATGTAGTCTATGTATAGATGTGTTTATTTTGTTATGTATGAATGGTGAATACTTTCTTAAAATGCTAATAAAAGATCAAAGCAAAACAAAACAATGATGATAATCAGCACAGCATGCAGTATCAATGTATGACCACATGGGGGCGCTGTTGTCCAAGGCTCCACGTCCGGTGTGAGGTTATGGATAAATAATTGGACTCGGATTAGAAAATGATGAACAGGCCTCAGGAGCAGCTCTGCTCTCTCCGACAGAAACATAAATCTGTCAGGTTTCAAAAGTGAGATGGAGGTAGATGTCCTGCACTTTCAATTTATGGCTGGATGATGAAGAAGAGGACGAAGAAGATGATGATGAAGAAGAAGAAGAAGCACCTCTTTATCTGTCAGAAAACAACCTTAAAATGAAATGATGTGTCCAGAGAAAAGTCAATTAGCCATCCTGTCTCTTCCATATGAAGTGGAATGATAAAGGTTTCCCATGGAAGTAATAAAGCATGTCACCATGCCCGATATGAACTGAGTCTGGAGCGATCCACAAAGATGGCCTCAGTTTTCTTGAATGGATTATTTATAGAAGAGCAAAAATCTCCTCCGTTCATAATCTATTGTCCATTCACAGTGTGTGTGATCTCTCCCAGTGTCTGCTCTCCCTTTGTCTGTGTGTGTGTGTGTGTGTGTGTGTGTGTGTGTGTGTGTGTGTGTGTGTGTGTGTGTGTGTGTGTGTGTGTGTGTGTGTGCGTGCGGAGGGAGCGATGCTATATAACACAGGCGACACCAACATCATGCATCTGAAATCCATTCTGCGTAATTACGCACGGTCATCCATGCGCCCTTGCCAAGACAATGTCACCACGATGAACTCTAATAAATGGCATACAGATGTTGTTTTTGCGGATCGTTTATTTGCATGATGGGACACTCAGCGCTCTGCAGCCTATGGGCTACCCAAAATCCACTTTGACGTCACGCGTAAACTTTTGTATAAATGCGCGGCACTGCGGTGTATACATGTCTCTTTCCACACATCAGGCAGAAGGGAATAGTGGTACCCAGGGTGGACGAGAAGAAACACCACCGTGTATTATAGGTCAGGTATTTGGGGATATGCCCACCGTGCGTAATGACGAGTGTTCCTGTAAATAGAAGACTGGAGGCTTTCTGAGGGAAGAGGATCGCAGTAGTTCATCCTGAGGAGGGGGACAGGAGTTACTTCTTTCTCACTCTAACTTTGGCACAACCGTGCGCGCACATGTCACCATCAAACCAGTCTCCAAATCCATGGATGAGCAGGACTCAAAGACAGCAGCATGGTGGTTGTGGGAGCAAGTAACGGCAGCTTTGGCAACATGAGGTCGTCCTTCATGATAGAAGACCGGACAGGAGGAGCTGGAGATCCCGGAGGAAACACGATGATCTCCGAGGGTCTGGGGCCGCGGCTGCTGAAGATTGCGCAAGGCGCGGCAGAAGCGGCAGCGGCAGCAGCGGCAGAAGCGGTAGCAACGACGTCTCCATCCACCTCCAGTCAGCCGCAGGTGATGGAGATAAACGGCACGCGGTGCGGGGAGCAGATTCTGGGCTACGGCCAATTTGAGAAGGTGCTGATCGGCGCGGTGCTCACCATGCTGACGCTGAGCACCATTTGCGGGAACATGTTGGTGGTGATCTCCGTTTGTTTCGTGAAAAAGCTCCGGCAGCCCTCCAACTACCTGATCGTTTCTCTGGCTGTGGCGGACCTGTCGGTGGCTCTGGCCGTCATGCCGTTCGTCAGCATCACAGATCTGATCGGGGGTCAGTGGATCTTCGGTCAGTTCTTCTGTAACGTGTTCATCGCCATGGATGTGATGTGCTGCACCGCGTCCATCATGAGTCTGTGCGTAATCAGCATCGATAGGTGAGATGGAGTTTTTGTAACCTTTCATTCATACAATCACAACATCTACATCTTATTTAGTTATTTAGACTAGCTTAGAATACACCAGGGCAGATATACAACTTTATTTATCCAGCTTTTAGGCACGGACCGAGACTCTCCACATGCAGATCTTTATCAGAAATAGACACATTTTGGCCACATCCCTTTTACGCGCCATATTCTAGCAAATATAGCCATCACCCAGTCTACTAAGATATTAAAACGTGAGGTTTGTGTGGAGGCTCGGTGTGGCTCAGGACTTTTCCTCAAGGGCACTTTTTTTTTTAAATATGGAGACTTCTGTAACGTGTTCACGCCATGGATGCGATGTGCCGCCTGTGCGTAATCAGCATCGACAGGTAGAGTTATTAGTGCCTTTAACAGAGGACATTGTTTCATTCCTGAGCCAGAGAACAAACAAGGGCAGATAAAACACGTCATATATTTTTCATTTATGATTTATCTAACTTTTACGCATGGAATGAGACTCTCCGCGTGTAGATTTGGTCAGAAATAGACACATTTTGGCAACATGTTATTCCTATATTCTTCAAAAATTGCCTTTACCCAGTCTAGGGTTAAATATATCATTGAGACACTGTAACGTTGGGTTTGTGAGGAGGATCTCAAGGGCACCTTGAAAGATTTAGGGGAGACAAAGGGGGCTGCAGAGGATCAGACATGTGACCTTTCTGATGGGTTCTCTGTCCTTGATTCCTTTATGAAAGAGTACAAAACAGAACAAAGGCAGCAAAGAAAGTGAAAACCATAAAGCAGATTCAGAAAGTAGAAGTATAGATTCTCACTTACAGTATTCTCCTACAGAACAGCTGACAGAGAAGAGAGAACATCTGATCCTTTACAACAAACACTATGTGATCTGTTTAGGGTTACTAACACTGTAAATCTGCACACACACAC
>NW_011334715.1:0-3717 GCF_000735185.1 Notothenia coriiceps
TTTATTTTGTACTCACCTTTGTCTCATTCCAGGTCCCTTTTACTCCTGCCTTTGTTGTTTTCCCGCCATCGTATTGGCCCAATTCCAAGTTTCCGAGTTTCATTTGAGGCATTCTGATATTTCATGATTCTGCCGGAGAGAGGGGAGTTTGTTCCAACGCTTGCCGCTGTGTTCACTCCCTCCATCTGACAGGAGGGGAGTGGCTAGGGTGTGATTCGGACCCTGTGCCAGTTCGTCTCGTTCGTCGTTCCATAACGCGTTCCAAGCCATTGTGATGGAAAGGAGTTTTTTCCTGTAGACCCAGTGTTTTTGTTTTTTCATCCTCCATGTGAGTGCTTTACTTTCTGACGTCTTGTCGTACCCTCCGTCAGAGAGATTTTTTGTTTCAGGTAAAGATTATTTTCTTCGCACCATTTTTGCCTCTGGGATATGCATTTGAGTTTTCATCCTCACAGATAGTTGCATCAGATGGATGTTAATGGACCTGGCCGATCTATCCCCCCCCCCAGGGTGCCATCACAGGGAGCAGCAGGTGGTCTCTGAGCCTCACAGCCACTTCAAAGTCTCCCTAACAACCCGATGTTATGGACGATCCTCCGTCAGCGGCGGCTCAAATCCTGGCTGTGACTCGGTGACTCAGACCAGACGAGGTGACGACTTTCCATCAGCGCCCCCTAACCCCCGGTCAAAAAGCCCCGGAGCAAGAAACTTAACCCTTAACTGAACCCACACCCACCTTCCTCTTTTCTTCTACTAACTGTCTTCCCAGAGCTTTTTAAAATCTCCTTAGTTTCCTGACGATGAAACTTGCACAAGATGCTTTACCCAAAACAGCTGGTGCATATTTCAGTATTGTACTGTATGTACATCGCTTTAGATATAAGCTTCACAAAATGATGCATTCAACATTTAAACAGATTTGATTCTTAGCGATTGAGATGACGGAGCTTATGTAAGTTCGACGATACTAAATTAATGCTTTTCAAATTAAAGTTGTCTGGTTTTAAGGTTCAGCTCTATGAATATGGGTTTCACAATTCTATCAGATAGATTACCAGCTAGCTAATGTTTGCTATCTGTTTGGGGTCTCTCCCTCGAACTGGGGGTTTCTTTGGGAGGGACTCATATCCATATTCCGTACAAACTGTACAGTCCACTGAGACAAACGTGAAATGTGTGACATTGGGCTTCATAAATAATCTCTGATTGATTGATAAACCCCTGGAATCTCTGGCTGTCAAATCCTGTCTGGAGTTATTTGGATGATGTGTGTCTATGGAAAAATGCTGGACTTGAACTAGTCAGATTACAATTGAGTTCCAGTTAATATAATCTGTCATGTTTTGTGATTTGTTCTGTGTGTGCTGCTGCCCTTTAATTCCTCATCATTCATTAGTCTTGGATCAGAAACCTGTTGTAATATGTTGATGTTTTTTGTGCCTCCTGAGCAAAACCAATCAAATAAAATATTGGAAATTAGGGGTGTAACGGTATCCGTATTCGTCCCGTACCGTCACGGTTCGGACGTCACGGTTCGGACGTCACGGTTCAGACGTCACCGTTCGGACGTCACGGTTCGGACGTCACGGTTCAGACGTCACGGTTCGGACGTCACGGTTCGGCACATGCAGTCACACGACGAATACGCCTTTTTTTTTACGAGGGCAGTATTCACTTCACTATATATAAGTCGTGAGACCAAAATAAATAACGGGAGCTTTTGGCATATGCTTTTCAACGACTATGCGCTCTTGAAACACTTTCTTATTATTTATGATGTAATATTTCCAAGACATTCTTTTTAGTTTTACAGCTTGTTGAAACCTTTTTGTTTGACATCAGCCATTATAGATAATTCGGCCATCTGAGTGTNACTTGCACTACTGTTCAAAAATAAATAACAACAAACCTGGAATTATGCATTTGGGACTTTTTTTTTCTTTTTCTTGTTGTACCGAACCCGAACCGTGACTTCTGTGAACCGTTACACCCCTATTGGAAATGCTTTTAATTTTCTTGTTGAACATTTGTCTGTTCTGCATTTGGGTCGACCCTCTCAACCTTGACACTTTCAGATTGAAACCGACTCCTCAAAAATATAATTATTATGCGAGCCAACCTTTGGTGTATCGGCCAATGAGACGGCGGCTCGAAGGTTGTCCGAGCTGTCAGAAGACATCAAGCCTGAGCTGAAGCATTTCATATCTCCCCGGTCAACCTTATTACAGAATACAGAATACACCTTCTTCCAGCAGCATAATTGACAGGTGCATTTCAGGCGGCTGGCTGCACACAGTGCAGATCGGGAGGAATATTATGAATCATAATTGGTTAGTCATCCAGATTCATGGTGACTCAACACGCTGTGGCTTCAGTCTGTCAGAGCCGATAACAAACACCTGATTCATTGAGAATAACAGCTTGACATGTGCTCTGCAGGCTGCGAAGGGCTGTCATTAGAGATGAATATCGCCGACAGCACTACATTAGCCCTGTGTGACAGACACTTGAAGCAGGATTATTATTCTGTATTTACAAATCTGCACTGAAGCAAGCAATCTCAAGAAGCATCACAAATGGAAGCAGAACATCTAGAAAAAGTACGACTTCATATGTTCCTCAATGCTCTTTCTTCCACCTCTAAGAAGAGATTGTATTAATCAGCAATTGTGACGATATCAATATATAAAACGTGTATATCAGTATGTAGCAGTGACGTGCGGTGAGGTTCATGGCTGGTGAGGAAAAACGCACCATCTGCAGGAAACTGAGGTCTTCTTAATATTTAATAAACTATGAATGTTTCATATCCATGTAACGGGAAGAAACTCAGCTAACTGATCAGTATTTAATTTTTTTGCAAAAAAACACAAAGCTAACGCTGAGCCTCTGAATTAGCCACGAGTGAAAGAATGCTTACGGCGGTTGCACAGAAAACACGGTATAACACCCTTATTACTTATTGTAACTGCACATCCAACCCATCGATTAGCATCGTGAGAGTACACAGAATCGATAGGTACATATATCATCACTCCATGATAAGAACTCGCGACATTATAAACAAAAGCAGACATCACAATAAGTGGCGCTAGGTAGCAAAAACGGCATTATGTCTTACCTTCGTTGTTCTCTGATCAAAACTGGTCTTCAATGGCATTAAAACGATAAAAACGCTGCTGAAGTTAATCCATAGGTTAATCCAATGTGTCTGTGTCACTTTGAAATGATTTCTGATAATCCATAAGCAATAAACCTGCTTTTCCGTTTTCAGATTTCAGAGCGTGAGATAGGTTTCACTTTCGTCAAACTGCATGGGCATAGCCCCCATTTTTTTTGGTAACGTTGGTGTGTATGTGGACATTTCCCTTCGATTCTATTGGCTCTAAAAGTTAAAAAGAGATGTCAATCATCAAAATCGACCAATGGGTTCCAGAGAAACGGCAAAAACGCCCATTTCCACCCAAATCATCCCAGAGGTGGAGTTTTTTTTGCTAAATCTCTCTAAAAAGTTCAAATGTCACTTGTTTTGCATCAATCTTGATACAGGGTACTTCTTATATGTTGTACTTTGGATTCCTAAAGCTTTTAGTCTACCTTACCATCATCCAAGGGTAGTTTTCACTATGAGTAAAAAATATTTTTTGGACGGACACTATAATTTACAGTTTTTTACTATGTTCAATCTGAATTATCTTTAAAATAAAAAACATCTAT
>NW_011334716.1:0-8084 GCF_000735185.1 Notothenia coriiceps
CCACAGATCAGATGTGTGTCACTGCTGTAGAAGCACTTTGGAAATGATGCACGCGCAGCGGAGCAGGTCACGCGCACCTGACACAATTTGTTGTTAGTATTTTTCGCTACGTTCTCTTTTTTGAATGGTTGCATAACGTTCAACTTCCCCGAAGATCTCGACGCGAAGCCTGAAGGGTAAACACCAGGTTTACTAATCTACCCGCACAATTTGTCCGGTGTCGGAATGTCTCGCTATGTTAGTACATTCTTAAAAAACAAAACACCATTTAATTTCGGGTTAAAATGTGTTGTAACTGCGTTACTGAGCATTGTAACGGGTAATATATTACCCACATTTCATTAGTAATGCGTTACATTACTTCGTTACAGCAAAAAGTAATATATTACTGTAACTCCGTTACTTTTGTAACGCGTTACACCCAACACTGGCTATAAGTGAGTGGAACATCAGCAGTGTGAGCTACCACTCTAGAGATTGGCAAATTCAGCCACGATCCACAGAAGCAACTAAATGAGACCACCTCACTCTTGAGAACAGGATACAGATGAAGAAGTCATTCTTCTATTCAATCTGGCTGCATAATAATAAAAACCACTTGATTACAGCTTTAACAAGCATTGCTAAGGAAAACAGTGTCGTAAACGATGACATGATGACGTGGCTCCTACCAGGCTCTAGTTGGTGGAAAAGCAAATTGGTTGCAGTTGGGTCATACGCTAAACCGACTGATCCAAACTACTGCCGGCATGGAACTTGAAAGGAACTCTTTCCAGTGGAAAAGGGGTCATTTAGTTGAGTTTAGGTCCCTGGTAGGCTCCACCGCATCTTCCTATTCTATAGCTATGTCCGTAATCATACAACCTTACACAGGTTACCACAATTACTGACCGTGACTTCAAAAGAAAACACAACTATCTGTGAATTTCTCTGACCTTAACTCTCGTTCAGGTGGAACCGACACTGGCAGCAGCAGAGTGATTACAGTACATTTCTTCAGTCATTTATGTCTTGTTTTCTGATTAGGGGGAGACAGAAGGATTGAGTACCGGAAGTGGTACAGACCACTGGTGTGGTTCTGGATCCTGGGGGGTCTGGCCTACTTTGCTGCAGTGCTGAACATGATCGGGGACTGGCTGAGGGTGCTGTCCAAAAAGACAAAAGAAGAGGTATGCGGAATGATGTTAATACTATGTTATATTCTTTACCTGAATAGGGTCATTGTTACGCCCCACCCTTTGTGGATCTGTGGTGGAAATATCTCATGGAAATAAATATTCAAGGCAAGAGATTGCCATGCATATGTAATAAGCTTTTTGGCGCAAAAAAGGATCCAAACATTACAGAGTCACATGTTCAACGTGGAACGTCCTTGAGACTGCCAACCAGGCAAAAACCTCTCCCTGCGTGGTAACAAAGAACCACACAGTTAGTTTGAAATGAAAACATATCATTGTGTTATGTGGGAACGACGGAATGTTCCACCTATGTGAAAGACACATGGATGGCAAAATACAACTAAATGGACATGTATATTAAATTAAAAATCTAATATTAGAATATCCTTATACAGACCCTATAGGGCTAAGAGTATTCCACCACTGACCCACACAAAAAACACACATTAACACACCTTTAAAACAATCATATCCATATTACAAGCAAACAGACAAAATATACTATCAGAATTCTGGACTGAGAGGCTGAACCACTTGCAGTCCCCAGGCATCAGGAGAAGAGGCATTCTCTTCTCCTGATGATACCTGAATCACTTCCTTTCAGGTGCACCTCGTAGTGCACCTCGTTGCAGCAATGCAGCACACCTGGGCATATCTACCGGAGGGAAAAAAGGGAACACATACAGCCATAAAAGCTTGTGAAAAATCATATAAAAAACACCTGTTACACCTACTAACATCTTTCAGGCACTGTACCCAGAGACATATTGTATTTCAAATAAAATATGAATTTGAATAATGAATTCATTACAAAAGCCAAAACTGACTTTGAAACTAATTCAAACCAATTAAAATGCAACCCATTTGGTGTATGCATATTGGGGTGTTACTTAAGATTTGATAATCCCCACATTTCTGTCATTATCCTGATTAATCTATGCTTTCAGCCGAATATCATGTTTCATAGTTTGCTTTGTTGTGAATGTTTTGTCTTTTAGACTCTAAACCTAAACCTGGATCTCTACATATTGTTTTGTGTCCCCTTAAAACAAAGCTAACCCTAGCCTACCCGTCTTGGATTCAGTATACTAAAAAGCGGTAGAATGTTAAATTAGAATGATTTATAGATGTTTAACATTTAAAATGATCTGGTTATTCACGAGAAAAAAGGCAAAGTTATTCAAAGTAATGTGTGACAGACCTTATTGGGAAAACATTAAGGGTGGTCACTAAATTCAGATAAATTGTATTAATTAGTACTTTTATTTATCTTGAAAAGGACATTATCATTGCGGCGCAGCATTATTGTTGACCAAAGATAATTCCAATCATAACTGACATACTAATCTGCAATTACTTTCTTTGGCCAAGGTTGGTGGCATTAAGGCTCATGCAGCAGAATGGAAGGCGAATGTTCGGGCAGAGTTTCGAGAGACACGTCGGCGTATGAGCGTCGAGGTCCATGACAAGCTGCAGCGAGCAGCCACCATCCGGAGCATGGAGCGCCGTCAGCTGGGCCTGGACCAGCGTGCCTTGTCCCTGGACATGCTCTCCCCAGAACACCGTGCCATCTTCAACAGCCTGGACACCAACAGCTACAAGACCTCCTCCCAGGAGAGCATCGACACCAAGCTGAACAACCTCCGGCTGCGAGGGGCCGAGCACTGTGATCGGGGCGCCAGCCACCAGACCACATCCGAGGACAACATTTTCAACCGCCTGGGCTCCGTCACCAAGCTGGCCAAGCGCAACAGGAATCGGGACCTGAAGAAGAACATCCCGGCCGAGGCACGCCGGCCTCACAGCGAGGCGTACGGCTGCAGCACGCCCACTTTCGACTGCAGCACATCCACCGCAGATGAGGGGAAGAGGAAGGACGAAGGTGAAGAGGACACTGAAGACAAAGAGTGCAACACTAGCTTGTCTGAATTCCCACTGTTTGTAGATGCTTGCAATGGGTTTATTCCGGAGCTGACCAAAGAGAATGACAAAGAGAAAACACTTGAGACAAAAGAGCTGCATATTCAAATGGGACCATAGTTAGAGTGTAGTCCTCTCTTAAAACACCACCATTAGTGCCTTAGGTCTCTGTTGTGTGTGCTTGAGCAGGGATGAAATGTGTCCCTTTGTGCTACATACTGTATTGTACACATATTCACGGTGCCCTCTGGATGTCATGGACACATGTTGTGTTATATAAATGCAAGACCTGGTAGGTTTTTTTTTAAATTGATCTGGTCTGGTTGAATGGTCATATTAAAAAAAGGGAAAAAAAAGTTGTCAACTAATAGGTGTTAAAATAATATCAACATGAGTCTTAGTTTTGCAGCTTTGGCCATTATTTATCTTAGTTTTGTTAACATGGCAATACATCCAGATACTCTTGATGTGGGATAGGGGACGGCAATTGTTTTATCCGTCAGTATTTCTTCATTCAATATTCATTGGTACCTAGTCTTGTGCTCACTGAATACATTCTACTTTCTAGCGGAAATAATAAATACAATATCACGGGGCTCATAAGCACCAAGCAACTCATCTGAACATTACACGCAGATTTCTTGTACACAAGAAAGCCACCGTCTGTGGTACTTTTAAGTATAAAATTAACTTTTTGGGTCAACATAAAGTGGACTAAAATAAGGCAAGGCTGTACTTTCGGTGCTGACAACCAATGTGTCAAAAAGTAAGTGTTTGCCCATTGTCAGACCATTTTGGAACATATCTGGCACATTTTTGTATAACAGGCTGCTGTTTTAAACCCTCATTCACCTGCATTTTGGAATGCTTAACCATTTTTAGAGAGCACTTTTGAATAACCCTTCTGTGTAATGTCCTGCACATTGTTTTAAATTCCTTATAGCTTTGAGTCCGCCATGTATTTTTTATCTTACATTACATCAAACGTGTTACCGGTAATTCTTCCTGGATATACACACTGCTTAGTAATGAGTCAATACTAAAGCTGCATTGACATGATATGTGGTAAAGCTGCTCTGCGCTGACGTTCCCGTTGTGTTTCTATGCAAATGTTTTAAACTTTGACCTTGTTAGGCTGAACTTTCGACGTGAAACCAATCAGATAACTGTTTATAGTGGCGCATGCTAACAAACGAAGAAACAACAGAAACAAAACGTAACTGGCTTTTTAACCGCAAGGTGGGCCAAGAGAAAATTGGGTATAATGTGAATGTAGCATAAAAGTAATAAAAGAGGAAAAACTGTTAGTTTTTCCCGGAAAAAAATAGCAGTCAGGAAGCATATTCATAAGAGTCTAACTCTATGATGAGGTTATTGGTCCTTTTTAAATTGTGTCAGGCTCATTCTTTGTGTAGCAAAACTGACCTGGTTGCCCTTGGAGGCGAATGAATGAAGAACAAAATGTTGTATTTCCTGTCTCTTGCCTTGTCTGACTTTGTTGTAGTGATCTTGGAGTTTGAGCAATTAAGTTATCGTCACATAACAAAACCCAAGTTATAATAAATGTGGAAATATTTGTATGGGGGTGCATAAAATCACTGCAGTATAAAAAATATCTGAAATCAGAAATGCATGTTATTATTACAATTTCAAAAAGTCCCTAATATGAAGTGTCATAATTATGTATTGCCAATGAGATCTTTGGAAGTATTTGAAATACTTAATATGGTTCCGATCAGAACATAACTATTACACAAGAATAATGAGGTCACCCAAAAAAAGTTGGATGCGTTGGATGAGTAGAATAGTTACACATGGCAAGTTAATTAAATGTAACACTTACTATATGTGATGTTGTCATGCTATTTCCAAGTTTCCTACTGGAACTAAAATGTTCAAATGTGCAATTTGATGTTTATGAACACTATTCAAAACATGACACATGTTGCACCCAAGCTAAGCTGTTGTCTCCGTACAATATCCAAAAAGGCTACCTAGATCACAACCTCTTTGATTACTTTCTCAGGGCTTGTTGTTATTGTCTAACAAGTGCTGCATTCACACTTTGAGAGGGGATACTGACTGCACCTGGGAATGAATGACCACCGAATGGAAGACAAGCCATAATGCAAAAAAGGATGGACTACTCCATACTATACATAGGACGTCAATCAACCAATGGATGATTTGGAGATTAAAGAGTGCACTGCAGTTATTGTGAGAGGGTATGGTCTACTTTTGGGCATACTTGGCATGAACAGAGCCAGATGCTTAGCAAACTGAAGTTCCTGAAGGGACATTTAGTAGATCGAATTTACCCTTCAACTACAACCTGGAAAATCCAAATATGAAGAACACATAAGGAGACAAGCATGCAGCAACCATCAGAGCTGAGACAAACAAACGCTATCATAAAGCCTTAATATTTCTTTGATGGATTCTCAAACTCACCCTGATGATTCAAAGAGGAAGGATAATTCGCTTTTGAGAACCAAACTTAATGAGAAAAAAGCTGTAATCCTGCAGAAAAAAACATTTTGAGTGGAATTCTATGCAGTGTGATTATTTATGCATTGGCATTTGGGTATGGACTGCAGCTTTCAGCCATGGCTACTAGTGGACAATGCTATTCACACAAGGTCATTTCCAGTTTCATACTTGAAATGTACCATTGAGGGAATTGACACCACTTGCATAAAAGCTGTAGCAAGTGTGAATGCGGCAAAAACGCAAGACTTTTTAAAAGGACCAAAACATTTCAAAATCTTAAAAAGAAAACCAGTAGCCTACATGGAACAAAAAAGGCATGCTAAATTGCGAAACTATACCACGGTGTATATGGTGTTGATTGTATACCACCACATGCTTAGAGGATGCTGCTTTCCATGGCAATTAGTTTTTTAACTGCCCTTGTTAAGATGCACACACAGCACATGCTCTGTACTTGAACACTGATTAAAGTAAATGTTGTGCAACCATTACATTAAATTAAGTGATTGCCGTTTGGAAATAAAAATTGAAGAATTAAGATATATTGTTGTCTATTTGTCAGTACATTTCAAAGTCATTGTGGTTGTTTTGAGTCATGCACCTCTGTCTTTTATTTCTTCTATCAGTAGCTTTTATCAGGATAGAAAGTAAGATAGATCAGTTTCACGGTCACTGCCTGTGACCTCCACTACACTGAAATGATCCCCTGGTTTTAGCCGTTCTTTCCTTTTTATACATCTGGAAAGTCCTAGGAAACAGTCCCAGAACATCCTGACTGTGTCTGATTTAAAAACCCTTTTTGTTTTAAATAATGCAACAACAGCTTGGTTTTTGTTCATTTTCATTACATGCACCTTTGTGATTCACCAAGGCATCAGATTAGGGAGAACCCTTGTGTAGCAAGTTATTAAAAACAAAACAGCATTTGTTGGAATGAGCCATTGCAGAATAGGTGTGAAACCCTGTGTGACGTTAATGTGAAGGCTAGGATGGAGTTTGATGCTATAAATACTCCAGTGAAATTGCCTTTCTGTATTGATACACCCCAGGTAGTGTATATGTTGTTTTTAGCAGGACTCAGACGTTTTACGGTCCTGATGAGCCGTTTGGCAGCCTTTATAGCATCAGTATAATAATACCGAAAGTTGGAATGTTTTCTAAAGCACTTTTATGACATAATATGCAAATATTCAGGTTCATATTTGTAATTTGCATTTCTACTGTGACATGTCTCCATGCTTTAATGATCAAAAAGCTCTTTATTTGTCTCATACTGCCTGTGCTGCAGCGCCTCTTTTCACCCTCTGTCTAAACAAGAGCCCAGTCTGTTCTGATTGGTTCGCTGGCCGGCTCTGTTGTGATTGGTCAACCGCTTAGCCTATCACATACAATTTTATTGGCACTAGCCAATATAAGTGCAAGGTTGTGGTCGGATAAACCAAAAATAAACTCCTATCGTCTAACCCTATCGTCTATCCCTTGACCTCTGAGTGAAACGTCACGGGGTTAAGGGATAGTGGATAGGAGAATTCAAAAGGACTTAGGAGAAGAGACTGCAATATTTTATAGAATCCGAGGCTGCAGTAGAATAGTCCATTTAGCTTAGGAACCTTCCTAACCGAGTGAAATGACCCGGAAGTGCCTCAGTGGCAGCCATGATAAGTGCCGTTCGAATTCTCTAGAATTATAGGAAAGGAGGTTTCAAACTTCCTTTACAGTATAACCTCCTTTAGCTTAGGAACCACTGGACCTCCCTAACCGAAAGGAGAGGAGAAAATGCTGCCCCACAATGCCTTGCAGCCGCAGCATTTGACGTCACACAACAGTCGGCCGTTCACGGACACAAACGATTATGACGGAGAAATTATATCATGAAAGTTACGGTGCTTATTAAGCATTTTAAAAACGTATGTGGTAAGTTGCCAAAGTGCTTTTTTTTTTAACGTTCATCAGTATTATAATCAAAAAGAGAAATATGAACGTTAGTTTTTACTGAAATTATCAAATAAAGTCAACATTTCACTGAGCTGTGTGGGGTTTGTTCAACTTTTAAAAGATGTTTGAATGGTGATATAGGTGTTAAAGACTAACGTTTATAATAAATACATTTGTATTGATTTTAAGATCTTTTCATAGTTCATACAATCATACATATTGGGATCGTTTGTATTAATGTGGACTGGAGGGAGAGGGTGATGAGCATAAGTTTCACTTTTTTATTTCAATTCCAACTTTGGTCATGAAGAATATGTTTCTCTGTTGTTCATAAAGCATAAAGCAACAGCATCAGAGAACGGTGCAGTCTCTAGATGAGTCCGTCGTTCTTATTATACATCCATGTTGTAGTCAGCTGTATAGAAAACTGTAGTTTCCATAGTTTCCCCACAGCAGCAGACGCACAAAATGACGTCCGCTGGCACATCATAAACACGTCGGATAGTGAAAGTGCATTCGGATTCTCTAAAGTACTGCAGTCTCTTCTCCTAAATCCTTTTC
>NW_011334717.1:0-4017 GCF_000735185.1 Notothenia coriiceps
GCACGTCGTGGGTACGGGGCGGGAGCGGGTCTTGAAAATCAGACCAGTGCAGGACTCTGGCAGGGATGCAATGTAGACAGGAATAAATGCAAAGCATCCTCTGGCTGCAGCCTTGACCGGTACTTGCTTTTGATCAAAGTCAATGCGGAAAAGCTGCACTCACACAGGTAGGTGGAGGTGAAGGGAATGAGCACTTTTACAGCCTTTTTGGCGAGGTGGTCTCCACAGACAGCCAAAAGTGTGCAAGTGACACTTTACTCATATTTTTCTCGGAATTTTTTTCTCAAGCTGCGCCTCCCCTGAAGCTCTCTGGTGCACCCCCAGGGAGGCGCGCCTCTCACTTTGAAAACCACTGCTTTAGTGAACATTGATTCCATTATGAAAAAGAAGTTGTGCATCAACCTTTCCTTTTCTGTCTTAAGGTACTTCCAAGCTCCTTATCCTCTCTTTCTGAGTGAATCTCTTGCTGGCTCCCTTTCTGTCCTGCAAGGTCAGTTCAGCCAATTACTTTCTTGTTGAGGAGAGGTAACGTGTCCTTCCTCCCACTTCAGCTCTACAAGTGATTAGATCGATAGCACTCTGGGTCCAAAGTTAGAATGTTTCAACAGCCGAACTCTTTCAACTCAGGTTTCACAGTGCTTCATCACAAACGGAAGAATTACCCAGTTAAAAAGAGGAAATGACACCCACGTCTTATTGACTGGCAGAATGTAATGAGCTTGTTCACTGAGCTGTTTTTACTGCACTGTGTTGTGTTTTATGGAATTTGTAGGAGAAGTGAATACAAGTAATTGTGAAATATATACATTTTATTTTCCTGTCATTAAAATCAGCAATAACTGACACTGGGTAAATAGCACTTAACCAATGTAAAAATAATTGTCATTGTACCTCACTACAGCACATTTTATTGCTTATAAATCATCTTAAGAAACTTTAATACTGTCTGTAATTCTGTTCTTTATGTTCCTCTCTTACAAAATGCTGCTTAAATGGCCATTGAATTAACAGCGACAGTGGTGTTTCTGCTTTAAGTAACTTTAAAAAGTCATTAGTTCCATTAGGTCTGTATCACTCTGCTTCACTGCAGGCTAGTTCGGCTGACACCGACCCCAATTAAACCACAGGCCTGTCGTTCACTTCTGTGTCTTGCTTTAATGGAATTACACTTATAGATTCGGAATAACGAATGCATTAAAAAGATCTGAAACATCCCAGGAGGGAGCCATGTAAACACACACAAACTTCCAGAGGCACCTTTTAGACACAATTTCATTAAAGCCCTTAATATGTGTGGAGCATTTCTAAGTGTGTTTTATGAATAAGTATGCAAATAACACTATGATCACATATCAAATTGTGTGGGTGTGTGCATGTTTGCAGGTTATTGGCAAGGTGCATGTTCAGCGAGAAAGAAGTACAGGAAATTAGAAATCGTTGATTAAAAAGCTCTGAAGCGAAGCCTTGTTATCTTGACTAACAAAACAATTAACCTGTTTTGCATAGCTGCTTTAAGTGATGCTGGCACACATACACACACAAACAGATCAGCCCCATCCATTCCCATCATATCGTACATAAAAAAAGTTGTAGAACAGCTGTCTGCTGCAGCTGTAAATTATGGTAATCAGTGCTTTGAGAAGGAATCGAAACATCGAAGTTGTTGGCCATAAAACAGAAATAATGAGCGGAAAGACTCTAAAACGCTCAATAGAGCTCACAAGACAACCTGAAGGGAAGCCAATGATAAAGTGCCTTAAACCTGCATTGTTTCTCATTTCCAGCAGGACTTGTCTCTTAAGGTTGTAAAGTATTATTGTTTGATGTCTAGGGGAAAAAGGCCCTATATTTCTTGTTTTACTGCCAATGTTGGCATCCAAATTAATATCACAGTTACTCTAATTCATTCATATTGCTAACCAAGCTAGTGTTGGCTGGTAAAATGATCCCTGATGGCCCTTGTTCTTTTTTAGCACCACTGTCTTGTCCAAATACTTCTGGTTGGAGGCTTCAAAACGGAAGTCCACATACACTGTGGGCACATCACCTTCTTTTCTATGATAGAGCCTTTTTTGATGGAGAAATATTTCTCATTGCAGCTTTAAGGACAAGAAAGTTCAAACATTTGCTTTGATTTAATACTTTAATATTGGTGTGCGCTGTTCATAAATGAACCTGGTATTTCCCCCACTGTATTATGCATATTAAGTCCAATCCCTTTGAACATTTCTGCTGATTCACATAGCAGCCAGTCTTCAAAATATCCATAGTTATATGATGGCAGTCTGTGGTATAAATGCTCCTTTCATGGCATGCTATGATTAAACAAGTCAAGGGTAGTCCAATGAACAAGTAAGAGAGAGACGGACAAATATGGAACTAGATCATCTCAATGAAAATCTAAGAATTCATACCACTGGCATACAAACACATCAGAGGACGTAACAGTTATAAATCACTTTCTCTGTTCCTTCCCCAGCCTATTCAACAACATGACCACAGATATTACAAAGAAATGCTGTATGTCTATTAGTAACCTCAGTCAAGATCATCTTTATGTAACCCACATATTATCTGCATAAGATTAGTGTAGTTCCAAAACAAACCAACGTTAAGGCAGATATACTCGCCAGTTATCCATCTCATTCTGAAGGAAGTTATTCCGTCAAAGAATAATGGAAGGGATGCATAATGTATAAAGTCATTAGAAAAAAACAAGGCAGCAGAAGAAAACACACATCAGCATTAGGAATAACGGCGTTTACGAGTGTATAAGGAAAGGAAAATGAGCCTTGGGCGATACATGGCACTGCTCAGCATGACGCTGACCTTCAACACAACACAACAGTCACAACCCTGTCAACACAGAGTGGTGTGTTCTTCATTTTGTGTTGTGTTCCTATGTGTGCAAAGACACCCTATAAGCTCATTGTCCTTGAGCTGTCCAGCTTTATCACTGCTGCCGCAGAGGGGTTGGTGACGCCATCAAATATCTTTACAGACCTGATCTGTTCACACTGAAGGAGACTTCGAGGACACACCTAAGAACATACAGGACAATGCATACTAACCGAATGATCTGCAACGGTACACTCCTCAAGGTGAGTGGGGTTTATTCTGGAAGAGCTGATGGATAAGTCTACTCTCAGAGTGCAAGGGTACATCCTGTGGATGTCATTAACCCTAAACATTTGATTCACCCACACGGAGGGCCATCTTTTCAAATCAAAGGTCTGCTGAGAAACAACACACACAGGTCAGAACCTGATTTAGACATCTAAGGAATCCACAGCTCTCACAAGCACTCAGTGCCAGGGACACTAACCCCTAATTTCCACCGGGTCCTTCTGCGTCGCGCTCACGTTACGGCTGCGCCGCGGCGTTCGCAAGGATCGCGGCCACTCTAGTCAATGGGTGCTATTCCACCACACGCGGCGCGTTACGGCTCAGAAGCGCCCAGGAGCGTCTCGGCGCAGGGCTCCTCTAAAATTAGGATGAATCCTATTTTTGACGCGACGCAGCCGTAAGGTAATGTCGGGCAGGCAGGAAGTGGAACAGTCAGAGCATCCGGGCCAGGCCCATCCCCCACATATACTAATTTTGCAGACCCCCCTCCTTCATCGCAACACCTTCACTATGACACGCACAATGGACGATGAAGTTTTCATTATGGAAGTGGAAAAACATACTATTTTATTCGATGTAACCAATGCTTTTTACAAGGACAACATCAGAAAGGACAAGGCCTGGTTTTTAATCGCTGGAGTTTGTGGAGTGGAAGGTAATAACTACATATTAATGTTTAAAGTTAATTAATACTTGTAGGTACAGTACAGAGCCATTCAGTAGTTTAACATCTTGTGAAAGTCATTAAAAAACTTTACAGTAAACTTGCATTTCACAATAAAGTAAGATCTTATTTCCTATATCAAGATATAAACATACAGTTGCAAGAATGTGAACCCTTTGGAACTACCTGGATTTCTGCATAAATTAGTCATAAAATGTGTTCTGATC
>NW_011334718.1:0-2124 GCF_000735185.1 Notothenia coriiceps
CGTGGCTGAACCTGTCTCTGCGGTCCTGCCTGACTCTCATCATACTACTTCCCTGATGGCTCCCACAGGATTGTTGACATCCTCGTAGATTCGTCTTCTTATTATACACACATGCATTTCCAAACATTTGGTCTACCTACGCTGTAAAATGTATTATCTCTTGGATTTACACACGGCTTTTATTGCACGTCTGTCCGTCCTGGGAGAGGGATCCCTCCTCTGTTGCTCTCCCTGAGGTTTCTCCCATGTTCCCCTTTAAACTGTGGGGTTTCTCTGGAAGTGTTTCCTGTACGATGTGAGGGTCTAAGGACAGAGGGTCTAAGGACAGAGGGTCTAAGGACAGAGGGTCTAAGGACAGAGGGTGTCGTATTGTCATACTGATATTCTGTACAAACTGTGAAGTCCACTGAGACAAATGTAACATTTGTGATATTGGGCTATATAAATAAACATTGATTGATTGAATACACTTTTGATGTCAAGTCAGGAGATTATAAAGAAGAAATGTAAAATTCTAAATAGCATGAAAAAAGATGAAAACAATAAAACAAATGTTTTTAATCTTCGCAGAATTATATTAAAGAGGCCCTATAATGGTTTTTGGGGTTTTCCCTTTCCTGGTTCAAATACAAATATTAACCTGAAAACCGTAGAATAAAAAAAGTGCCACATTTTCCTGAAAAAGTTAGAAGAGTAAAAGTAAAAAACAGCTTAACTGCTCAATGAATGGACCTCAGATTTGTACTGAAGTACAGCACTTGTACTGAGTTACTCTTCACAGCTGGAGAAACTACCTGTGTGTGTGCTTGCATGTTCAAATGTCCATTCAGAATGAGTGTACTGCTGTGATCTGCTGTGTTTTCTAACGGAGGAAAGTCTGGCTGCTCGACTCCAGAGCGAGACATCCAGCCGAAAGAAAGAAACGAAAGAGGATGAATTTCAGTCTGAGCACGAGAGAGACATCGGTCTGTCCCAGAAATCTGCACAACAAAGAAGAGGAAGATCCCCTCAGAAACCCCCCGCTCCGATACTACTTTGGATGTCGGCACCGTGAAATTGCACTGAATCATCAAGTTCTCCAGTCTGCATAATCCAACAGCGCCAGAATACAAATGTGACCTAAATATATATTAATATTCAGAGCTATGCGAGGACAGCGGTCGGATCATTAAATAATGAATCTGCCAAAGATGGGAATTGATGGTTTTGGCCGGTACGTGTGTACGTCTGGGATAAATTAATTCACAATCAGGACCCCTCGTGATGGTTGGGTGGGCCTGCAGCTATATCACCACTTCTTCCAGAGTGTGTTTTGTGCATATGTGCGAGCAGGAATAATGACCCTTCATGTAAGCTTGCCTCAGCAGCAGGTGGCTGAATGACTGGCCCAACGCTGTCTGGTCACAAATGGCTGAACACGTGTGTCCTTGATGATATTTCTAGATGAAATGCCTCCAGGCCAAAGCATGAACTCATTCAGGTGCGCCAGGAAAGGTGGAGCAAACAAATCCCCGTTACTCAAATAAAACGAGTGGAGTTTTAGTTTTGCTGCCGAACTTTCTGAGAAATAAGCTTTCATAGAATAGAATAGAGTGGGGAGGGATGAAACCCTCTTTAATGGTCTCACATGCAGAGCACACACAGTGACATGTGTTCTCTGCTTTTAACCCATCCTAGTACAAGGAGTATTACTAGGAGCAGTGGGCAGCTATTGTACAGCGCCCGGGGAGCAATGGGAGTGGGGGGGGAGAAGGATGTCCGGTGCCTTGCTTAAGGGCACTGCTGGATCATACAGTCGCTGCGATCAGGTGGTTTTATAAAAGCACCCTATCTCAAAAATCATATTACTATGTGTAGCGGCCAAAATCATATAGAAATAAAACCGATAATTAACTTAAAATAATACAGCCGCTGAGGCACTAGTTAGCGGATCTTACGCAGGGCAATGATCCAGGTCCAGACAAGATTCTCCATTTGTGCAATTTATTCCAATAACAAAAGTACAACGAACAGGTTTCCTATATCCCTTTTCCTTAAGCCTTTCCTATGGCTTTCCTTTTGCTGGCTTGAAACACCCTGGTAAAAAACCTTATTCGGTCCTCGTGATCATCCGTTTGCCAAAAA
>NW_011334718.1:2169-6011 GCF_000735185.1 Notothenia coriiceps
AGTAAGTTTTAGCCTCATAACGAAGTCGGCTAATGTGTTCACCTCGGTACTGAAGGGGGCAGAAATTAGGGTACATATGTGCTGGTGACTGTAGTCCTATCGTTCGTTCTATGTCGCTGTATGTACCGGTTTCACACTCTACAGCTGCTCCTGCTACTAATGATGATCTCTCCTTCTTCTACTTCTGCTACTCAAGGTACCTTCAGAAGCTCTAGGCATGGTATTCGGAGACTAATTTCGACGCGTCCCTCATGCCAGATATAACTAGTATGGTCCTCTGGAAAGGATCGATTGGTAGCTGATTTTCGGTACTCTTCTAAATGTCGAATACATCATACTCTTTTCATTACGATTAGGACTCCTTATAAGAAACCAATCGTCGCTTGTACGCGCATATCGATGATATGAGTTGATTCTGATAGGGCCTGAGACTAGAATGAAACGTTTAGACTGAACGTTTTTGTTTTGTTAGATCTATGACGACCGTATTGATCGTGGACACATGTGTGCAGGAAGTATGGATATAATATGTCGGTACCTTTATCGGCAGCTTTTAATTTCAAGTGGTAATCGCCATGGTAACGTAGAAGGATAGCTTGTTGAAGATTTGTGTGTTGCGAACTGACCCGGAGTTGGATGTGTTATATTTTGACGCCTATAATAGATGTCAAGAAGGCACACGTATGACGTCTTATGGTGCTAAAAGTCTTACATGCTATTCGTCCAATATTCGAGATATTAGAGTATTGTCGTGCAGTTGCGGACGAGTCTGGAAAGTTCTCGGTCCAGACCTGGTAACAACTGTGAAACAGGGTCGAGTATAAACCTATCTCAATTCTTTTATTAACCGTCTGAATTAGTCATTAGTTTTATGTAAAAAGAGCTACGTCGAAATACATTTGGTGATTTTTGTAGAGAGTCTTTTTTTATGCTTACGCTAATTGGAGTAGTACAGTGGGTAGTCAGCCTGCGTCGATTGTAGGACTACGATTGGTCGAGTTCCCAAGTTGCAATACTTAATTCTAGAGCTCGCAATGGAATATACTTATTCTAGTGTGTTTTGCGCTGAGAAAATTGTGATGTATAATAGCATAATCGAAAGAAGTTTTCTCACGTGGTCGCGTCGTCGATAGAGAAAAACAATGAGAGTGGTAGACATAGAATGGTATATAGGACATAGGGACTCCCGGTGGAGTGTGTTTCCGGTATAAAAAATCATTTCTCTCGGGGAGATGACGAATAAAATATCATGCACATCAGGTAATCGAAGATCAAGGGGTGGTCAGAATCAGGGACCAGGAGCACTCACAC
Organism: Notothenia coriiceps; assembly: GCF_000735185.1. Taxonomy (NCBI): domain Eukaryota; kingdom Metazoa; phylum Chordata; class Actinopteri; order Perciformes; family Nototheniidae; genus Notothenia; species Notothenia coriiceps. The sequence goes on from NW_011334718.1 coordinate 3,481, forward strand.
TGTTCCATTTGTGAATTACCCAAAAACTTTCAGGAGGAAATCGGGAAATACGGGATGTTCAAGGTAGTGAGCCTCTCTGTTGTGTGTGCTCACATATAGAGACTGGACGGTGTCTTCTCCCTGAAACTGGGGTGTAGAGGATGAGTGGGGTGGCTTGTAGGGGGGAAAGGATGCGATTATTAAATCACAAAGATTTTTTTAAATCTTTTTGTTGTTCTTCTTGTGTGTCAGTCATCCACACCAATCAGAAGTGCTGTGCTCCACATGTATCAGCCATTGTTAACCAATCAGAAGTGGCCCATGATAGAAGGTGATAGACAGATTGATCCAATCACCTGCCAAGTATTTTTGAAAGTGCCTGCCCTTTCCAAATGGCTTCCAATGGAGCTCTCCTAGATGGTTTGGTGAACCATCTGAGTCAGGTTAGTAATGCTCCATCACATGTTTCTAGTACAGGGTGAATCTTAAACTGAAGCTTGACTTTAAAGCAACCCGACGGAAGTTTCATGTAAGTTTAGTTCTTTCACTCGTAGCTCTGGCTGCGGGGGTGCTAGAGACGGGAGCATGTTGATACGACCTTCCTAGCCGGAGTTATGGCCGCATTTTACAATAAACTTACGTTGGGTCGCTTAAAAACAAATATCGCAATTCGAATCGCAATATTTGTCAGAAAAATCGCAATTAGATTTCTTCCCAAAATCTTGCAGCCCTACCGGGGACACATCTTTATGTATCATTTTGCATGATAGGTCCCCTTTAAATGATTTCTGCAGGTGAACAAACAGCCGACTGACTGACTGCTTCTGAGCTGAGGGTTAACTGCAGTTTTAGAAACCTGTGGACTTCAGTGAGAATATAATAACAATCACAGTCGCTGTCATTTAATAAAGGATGGGAGGCGTCTTCTGCCAAACTAAACCTGATCCAGCTGTGCTGCTTTCCACTCTTACCAGATCTTTGTTTTCAGAGAGAAGCATATCTACTGGAGGATCTTTGTCCCATCACGTTGGCTCTCAATGATTTCATGAATACAGTGGAGCCAAGAAGGTGCTTCTCATAAAGCCCGGTTGAAATCGGTCTGATTGATGGGTAAAGTTGACGCAAGAGCATCTGTCCAAACCATTTCTAATTTCTGCCAACCCACAGATGCTGATGTAAGCGTCCCCTGTGCCAGAGCGTCGGAAAAGAAGGACTGGATGTTTGTCAAGTGAGTTTTCAACTTGTTTTGAATTTCTCTGAAAACTATGCAAATCTCAAAGGGAATGCCGTCATCCTGGGAATAAACAGCATCTCTACATCGTGGAAAACACAAGTCTAATGCTCAACAGGTCTTTAGTAAGGTAACGCAAAGTACTAGTCTAGTACTAGGAGCAGTGGGCAGCTATTGTACAGCGCCCGGGGAGCAATGGGAGTGAGGGGGGAAGGGGGTTGTCCGGTGCCTTGCTTAAGGGCACCACGGCAGGGCAGGAGGTGAACTGGGACCTCTCCAAGTAGCAGTCCAGTGGCGAGCCTCTCTGAGGGCCTAAGATATTCTAAAAAATAATATTTAAAAACATTAAAAAAAAAAAAATTGTGTTATATTTTTCATTAGTTTTACGAAAAAAAACTTGATTTAATTGTATTTGAAATAAAATTTCCAAAGAAATAAATCCTTCGAATCTGCCTATTCAGTTTCTGTTGGAATGTGAAGGGTTAAATTAAAGACACTCGTCTCTGCGAGTTACTGTGAAGAGAGGACAGGATCTGAGTTGGTGGTCCGTCTGTTAGTACTGACGAGGGAGAGCAATGTCAAATGGGGACATCATATCTTCCCTCTAAATGGGGTGGGTTTTATTTAACAACAACTTTGCTGTCAACAAGCGTTAAACTCGCTTTCAAAAGTAAAAGTATGTACATTACAAAATAGGAAGCCAAGCCAAATTACACACAGACGTTACAGCTGCAACGAAGTAACAAGACAGCAGATGCGATATCCTTTTCAACGTCAAAGAACCACACCATTGGTTTTACAGGTGTGCTTTGTGTGGTGAGGGTCGCTGCCATTGATGCATTGTGTACATCAAATGCAAATTTCAATAACAAGTAAAGCATTCCTACTTTATTTATCAATACCAAACATTCCATTCAATGTCCTTTCTACTGTAGTTACGTTCAGAGACTTGAGGTTGTTTTATTGTTTTCACTTTACTATTATGTTTCTTTTAGATTTTAAGATTGTAATGCCTGAACACACTGCTGCTACTGTAACTAAGTCGTTTTCTCAATTGGGATCAATAAAGTGGTACCATCCATCTACCTACCTACCCACTATCTATCTATCTATCTATCTATCTATCTATCGTATCTATCTGTCTGTCTGTCTATCCGATCCATCCATCTATCCATCTACCTACCTACCTACCCATCGTATCTATCATCTGTATATCCATCCATCCATCTATCTATCGATCCATCCGATCGTACCTACCTATCCATCTACCTACCTATCGGTATAGTATGGCCGGAGGTTGGTATCGTATTCTATCCATCGT
>NW_011334718.1:6056-8846 GCF_000735185.1 Notothenia coriiceps
ATTTGGTGAGACTAGGTCGCATGACATACTAGGCCGGTCACCCGGGAACTCGTTCCGCGTGGCCTGTAAGAGGAAGGGGTGAAGGGTACGAGGGCGGCCCGCGGACATGTTATGCGACCGAGAGGGAGAGTAGGCGAGAGGATACATTATGACGGACTCCTATGATCCTACCCAATTTTCGAGTCTCGTGTGTTACAGTGACCACCGACACGGAGACCGTACGACTCATATGTAGATTTCCCAAAGTTAGGGAAAGTTGTATGGCGGAGAGATCAAGATAAGATAACTTTCGAATAAAGAAATCCTTTCAACCCCGGTCGTTTTGATTTTGACGTGAGCAAAATAAACCTATTGCGCCCTAAACCAAACGGGAGGTGGAAACAGGACCGCGTCGGACTTTCTCAAGTACGCGAAAGGCCGGACCCTCCGTATAAGTGAGAGATCTTATGATAGTAAGTATTCCCTGTGATGCACAACCGAGTAAACACTGGTCTGTTCGCACCCGAGTCAGTAAGTCGGTGGCGGACGACTCGTTCGAATGTACTCTCTCCCCAGTAAAAGGACGAGCGGTGTATACGTGTTTTGTGTGAGAACCCCCTTATCTATTCACCACTATATCGACCCCGTCCCGGGGGGTTGGTAGCTCCCCAGGACTAACACCTTTAATTTCTAACAATAGGGTCTGCATGTGTGCATGGCCGGATTTTATAGGTGTAAAGGGTAGAACCGGAGTGCTAAGTAAATAAACAATTACTGGCTGGCGACAAGGAGCGTATCGAGACACTTATAAATTAAATATATAAATCCCAAGATGTACATACGATACAAGACCGCGACAACCTAATACGTCCTGACCTCTTGAACATGTACTAGTCGACGTTCAATAGTGTCGCACGGCTGGTAGGTTTCATCATGTAGCGGCTCGCCCCCCAAAGACTCCCACTAGAGGGAAGAAACAACCCTATCTCAAAAATCATATTACTATGTCTTGTAACGGGTTAGACCGTATTTGAATGAGTGGGGTGCCAGTCAGAAACAAGTCTGACAAATAATAATCAAAAAGGAAAAGAAATAGTTAAGTCAAACAATACACAAAGTCATTCAATAATCCAGCACATAAACCGCAATGCAGTGCAAAATGCTAAAAGTATGCACCATGACATCAAGTCAAATTCCTAGTATGTGCGAACCTACCTGGCAATAAGCCTGTTTCTGATTCTGAAAACGAATCACCTTCTTTTCAGTTATATTTCAATACAAAATAACACACACAGATATATAGATAAATATATAGTTCAATCCAGTTGGGTAGAACACCAACATAAGTCCATAGGATCCAGAAACAAAGGCACTCAAAGAAAGTTCACACCAGGTTTTACCACGGATTGCTGCAAACAAAAGAAACCCGGATATTAAAAACCAAAATAAACGTTTAACAAAAAAGCAGACACAAATAACTTGCAATTCAGAAAAGCATTTAACAAAATGACTTTCTACAACCTTTTAAGTTGGTACAGTCCAAACCAACAATCCACACAATAGTCTGACTGTTTACAAAGAAAAGGAAAATGCCATTTAGCTTCTCTGTGATAATGAACTTAAGATAAACAGGAATAAAGCGGGGGGTCTGGGCCAGCTGGGAGGTTGATAGTTCGATCCCCAGCTTCCGCAGTCAACAGGTCAATGTGTCCTTGGGCAAGATACTAAGCCTAAATCCCGATGGCCAACCATGTAGGAGTGAATGTTACGTGTCCTTGGTGCCTTGTATTACAGCCTCTGCGTCTTTATGAAAGTGTGTGAATGGGTTCATTCTAACTCGCGCTTTAAGGGCGAGCAAAGACTAGGAAAGCACTTTATGAATGCATTCTGTTTACAATTTACATCCTTGGCCTACTACGATATCTCAGAATAGGATTATACTGTAGCTGCAGAGACGACCCGATGTACGTTAGCCAACTTGGCCAGTCAGCCCGAAGAACATTTGCTCACTCATCGGAAAATAATTGGCTTTAGAAAAAGGCACTTTTGCAACTATTAAGAAATACAGCCTCTAGATAACAGCCCTCTCCTTATATATTCTTTGATTCTTCTCAAATGTTGTATAGGAACATACATTAGTATTTCAAAATGACATGAAATGCTGTCAGTTTGTTGATTGTATGTGTGAGATTAGGACATGGTTAATTCAGGGTGATGTTGGAATGCAGGAGATGTTCTGTACGTACTTGTTATCATGCTTTTATGTAAAGGAGCTCTTGAAGGAAGTCAAAACTACTACATAACTTAAAGTGTCTATTATGCTATTATGGAAAAATATATTGTAGGGCCATACCTATTCAAAACATGTCTGTGAAGTGTTTTGCTTAAAATACCAAACAGATCCCCCATTGTAGCCATGCCTCATACTGCTCATACCCCTCTTTTGCAGCCCTGTTAGAGAAACGCGATTTTGGGTCCTTAGCTTGAAAAAAAAAAAAGAGGAGGCGGAGCTAATGCCTGATCAGAATTCTACCGGAGATAAAGTTAAATTCTGCTGTGATAAAACGCCATCCTGTTCTAAACCACATCAAGGATTATTTCTGAAACAGTATGGAGCTCAAATGCTTTTTCTCTTGCGTCTTTATCACAAGGTGAGTTCCTTTTTTTATTTCCAGCTTTTCAAACACATGTGCTCTCCAGTACAGGTTAGCTCTGAGTGTTAGCGAGGCTTGCTAATGTAAACAAAGACGAGATTACATCCAAAACACGTCAGGCATTGTTTCTGATAGAAACTCTCTGTGGGTCCGCCGC
>NW_011334719.1:0-2153 GCF_000735185.1 Notothenia coriiceps
AAATGTCCATGCGGAACAATACCCCAACCCATAGATCCGTGGGTGAATAATGTTAATCACCACACTATATAAATATAAAGCTAATTAATATTATTATTATTATTATTATTATTATTATTATTATTATATATAAATAAACTATATTTAAAATGAGTTACCTTTTAGAGAAGTGATTATATTTGTATGCCAATATTTTCCTATGGTAAAGTTTTCGTTTTGCACTTTTATTTTGATAGTAATAAGATCGGGACTCTTATTTTGAAAGAACTTTTACCGGTTAAATCGGTTTACTAATAAATATTTAGCCACAGAAAGCACATGGCTACTTAGCATGCAAAAGGACGTCATTCTACATGTTAAGTAGCCAGGTGCTTTCGTGTTATCGGCTGACTCTTTATTTATTGATTAGATCACGTTACTCTGATGATAGTGTTCAAGACAGCTATTATGTCTGAACTCGATCCTTAGAGTAATGTGTTACGGAGCCTTCTCTTCAATATTGTTTCCACATAACGAGCATTTTGCGCTGCTCTTTTCCAATGTGGAAGCAGAACGTGTGAAAGCATACAGCACAATGCGGGGTGTGTCTCTAGACATCTTTAGACTGGAATAGCGGGGCCCAGTACTGAATTCGCCACGCAGGTGCACATGCCAGGACAGAGGACATCAGACTCCAGAGCAAACATGCTCGAGTCCAAGTCTGAGTCATCATTACCTGTGTTCGAGTCCGAGTCCAAGTCCGAGTTACCCAAGGAGTGTCCGAGTCGAGTCCGAGTCCAAGTCATCATTATCTGTGTTCGAGTCCGAGTCCGAGTCCAAGTCATCATGCACAAGAATTCACGAGTCCAAGTCTGAGTCGCGTCAATCAGTGCGCGAGTCCGATTCGAGTCACGAGTCCCGAAAATCGGCACTCGAGTCCGACTCGAGTCCGAGTCCAGGACTCGAGTACTCCATCTCTGGTTTCAGCAGACGGGGCATTGTGTTACTGAAGATGTAGAAGAATTTGGGCCGAGGAAGAAAATGAACGGACCTGAATCACAAGGTAGAAAAACTAAGTATTTCACATTTCATTCACATGCAAGTTAGCTTGTGCTGAATTCATGTGGTTTTGGAAAAATATGAGAAATATATTTCCGACTGCTCTGTAATTCGACACATCTACTTTGTACTGTCCCCATTAAACTCAAACACTGAAGTTAGATAAATGACTTCCCCACTCTGTAAAAGGGACAATCAGAGGAGAACCTGAACGCACCATCGTCCTTGGAGCGGGTCTCTGTCTCCAGATAATCCTGCCTTTGGCTTCCCTTAGATAAGATTAAATTCTACTTCGCTGCACAGAGGACAAACACTCAGACAATGAAACGTTGTTTAAACTGAAACCAGAAGTGCAGAATAATCCAAGAAAAATCTAGCATCTAGAATTATCAATAAAAATATCAAAAAACTAGACTGAACTGTAAACAACATAAAGTGAAGTAGCTCAGACTGAAGAGACTTGGGCTTGGGAACGAGTGTAAGTCCTGGCCACTGCCGAGGTGTCCTTGAGGATGGCACTGCAAAACACGGTATCCTATATAGAGAGATTTATTATTTACTTATTGGATTATTAAAGTGTCTTCATCTTCTTCTGTTTCTTTAAATAGTAAGACAATATATACAGATTAAAAACAGTGGGTACATATAAATATTCTTTATTACAGCATATACAGTTCTTTACATTAACATGGTGTCAATGAAGGGAACCAGGCTAAACTAGACCTGCAGGAAAGCATTGCATTCTAGGGCAGGGAGTCATATCCTTTGTTAGGTTCTTAAAGGAAGACCTTTTTTTGTTTTAAACCCCACAAGCGTTACTTATTCTATTCTTGAAGAAACCGTTGAATAAATAAAAGAAAAAGGTACAAATTTAAAGAAAATACTTTTTTTGTTTAAATATAGCAGTTTTAGGTGTTGTGAGGTATAGAGAGAGACTATCTCTGTTTTTGTATCTTTGTTCAGCGTTAAAGTCAGTGGCGAAGCGTGTCTATCACAACTGGATCTTCTGAAGACACAAACGCTCTGTTCCGTGCATATGTTTTTATCCGTTTGAGGGCGGAAAATGTCCTTTCCACAGATGCAGTGGTGACGGGGATCATTACAACCAGACATAT
>NW_011334720.1:0-8441 GCF_000735185.1 Notothenia coriiceps
ACCACGCCCCTTAGCTGTGATATAATGAGCATATACCACGGCCTGTCCTGAGCTATTGCTTAAATATATACTTTATACATATATTCATTTGTATTGTGATCGCACAGATGATGATAAGGCTCAATCTTGCTGATTCATTTGTAGACACAATAATTGCATTGTTTTACCTTTGAGATGTCAAAAGTATAAAAAAACACATCCATTCCAGGATAATGATGATTATCCTAATGAAACGCAGATTTTTGTGAAATGTCATCAAAATGCCACATTACAATAAATCCTGAATAAAAAATGTAATTAAAAATGTTTTTGTTGCTCTTGTCTAAACAAGTTGAAATAACAAGGGAACACAGGGAACGTGAACGGCAGGTGAAGAACCTAGAGGCTGACTTTGAACCAGTAGCCTGAGATAGAAAGAAGTGTAAACCCCTGTCCTACGATGATGATAACATATATCGATCACCATGAGAACATGAACCAAAAGCAGGATGAGGGCGGTGACCAGTGGTGGAAAGTAACTAATACATTTACAAAATAACTGTTATGGTATTTACTATATATATATATATATTTACTGGCATGTACAAGTACACATCTGAGGTACTTTTACCCAATTACTTACTGGAAGCAAATGTTGTATTTGTTACCGACTACATGTATTTGACAACATAAATTACTTTAAAAGATCATAGTATTGGTATTGGAGTATTGGATCTTAGAACAGCAACCTCCATTGGAATTTTTAAAAGTAATTGAAAGACCTATCTTTTTCATTTGGCTTTTCATTTGGGGCAATTGTAATTGTTTTAGTAGTATCACTGTTCATGTTTTATTGTTTTATTGTTCAGTGATATAACTCTTTCTGTTTTTCATGATGTTCATATGATGATGTCATATTCTGTAAAGCATGAAAGGTGCTATATCAATTAAGTTTATTATCATTATTAATACCAAATGTAGATCAACTCATATTTGTTATTATTATAAAATGGATCATGATAGCTAAATATAGAGAGTCAATAACAGCTCCTTTAAAGCTGAGGAACACATGAATGCATCATAATTACTATCCGGTAACTGTATTGCTCAGAAAATGGCCATTTGGCATGAGTACTTTTAGTTTTGGTACTTTTAGTATATTTGATGCTCACACTTACTTACTACTTCTTACTCACTATAACTTGTGTAATAAAAAAAACACTACTTGCACTGGTTGTGACAGGAGCGAATGAGAGGATCTTGGGGGGGGGGCATCAGGGAGGCTGACATTTCCAGCCACTTTAACCAGTGTATTAAGATTGGCAGCTGTATGTGCCGCTCCGCGGGCTGATTTCCATAAAGCTATTTATTAGGCTGATTTCCCAGGCTGGGAGCACAGCCCGGGGGGGGGGGCGACGCCAGGGGGGGCAGGCTGGCAGAAGGTTAAGGGCAAGTCGCCATGGAAACAGCAAAGGGTGGTGAGTGGTTGGGATTGGTGGACGACGTCCATGTATAGGTGGAGGAGAGATACAGAACACAGGTTCAGAGGTCAGAGATGAAATCAATCCCACTCCTCAAATCACTGCAGGGACTTTGCATGATGAAGCCAGTTTATGAAAGACAGCAATGCTGTGGTCTCCTACAGGTGGAGCGCACTGTTTGCTTACACATCTCACCAGCAATTAGTCACATTACCACAGTTTTAATTGCACACACTTGTCTGTGTCTGCTGCCCCCCCCACCCACCCCCCCCACGTAGTGTCCATGCTGCTCTAATGCTACTCACATAATGCCAAGGCAACAAGAGGCTCATGGTATGTGTGTGTGTGTGTGTGTGTGTGTGTGTGTGTGTGTGTGTGTGTGTGTGTGTGTGTGTGTGTGTGTGTGTGTGTGTGTGTGTGTGTGTGTGTGTGTGTGTCTTCCTTGCAATACAGCTAATGTAATTCAACAAATTGCTGTACACGGGAATAGTAACAAAAGTAGCCAGAGTGTGAGGGCTGAACACAGAAATAGATTACAGTCCTATGTCCTCACCACGTGGTACACTGTGTTTTCTCTGTGTTATTTCCCTCATTACTGCTGCATACATTCCCTTCAGCACAGTGGATATGTATATGTAGATCATTAATGAATGAAGCAGCTTATGTGTCTCAGATAGGTAGTTAGTGTTTTGTCTTAGTATTATATCAGCTTATAGGAAGGTCAATATGGCATGTGGCTGATGAATACACACTATCTGCTTTATATGCAAACTACAAACCATTTTACACTCACACTCCTCTCATAAAGTACCCTAAGTTTTGGGCATTTCTGAAAAAACAGCAAAACCCTGGTCCCCCAGACGGACTTGGGTTAGCACATGCGCCAGACACGCTTCAAAATCAACAAAGAAGTCTGAAAATGTCCGCTATCGTTCACAGTAGGACTTCTCTTTATGTTTTCTTTCACAAGATATCTGTCATGCAGGCAGAGTGAAGTGCTTCAAAGTTCCTGATCAGGCAAAGTTAGAAGGGAATGGGAAGGTATTCACACTGGCTTTATAATAACTGAAACCACATTCATGTTGAAACTATCATAGAGGACTATGCAGAACTTAGCAAAACTGGGAGCTAAGTGAAACAGGAATGTACTTGTACAATATTCAGAAACACACAGGATTAAACCATACAAACCCATCTGGAGCATGCAAACAGCGTCATAAACCAGAAAGTGTCAAACATGTGATAATACACTGCAACAGCTGGCAATGCATTAAGGGAATACAGTTCAGGGTTATTTATATCTCAGTACATATGGGAAGACATCCGAACGATGATACCATATTCTAATTCTCTTCCTTAAGAGCAACTGAAATGATTGAGAGGATTACATTATTGTTTTCATGTCTTTATTATTATTATTATTATACAGTCCAGTAGGTGGCAGTAACGCACCAAATTGCTGGTACACACCACCATTAAGATAAGATGAATCTTTATTTACCTTTTATTTATTGATTTGGTGTGGTCGGGACGTGAACCGGCGACTCTTCTTTAAACCTCCAGAAAGTGTAGCCAGTGTTCCAGTTTCTTCCACAGCATTCATCAAACCTGTGACAAACACATTCAATAAGGCTTTGACTTTATTAAGGCCATAACATTGTAATGGTATCTTTTGCACGTATAGCATGAGAGTGTAGCTACTGAACACGTGCATCCTCACTTCGAAACTAATGAGTCAGGGAGTGGACACAAGCAAATGTTGAACGTGCTAACTTTGATTGAATGGAAGACAGTTTGAACAAACATTTAAGCAACTATATTACTATAATCATTGTTTTAATAGCTTTATGGGGTAGTGGGTAGAGTGATTAATTTCACGAAGATCTCATTCAGGCTTGAGATATGTCTGTTATTCTCCTATAATGAACCTCTCTCTAATGAGTCGTTCAGACCTTGTACATTGCTTTGTGTCAGGCTGGAGACCCTCTCTTCCCTGACAAAGTTAACACATCACTCACTGTGTTTACCTCCGTGTTTCCCAGCGGCCCTTTAGCTTCATAACTTATTTATTCAATCGATGCCTCTGGATCTTTGTGGTTAGCGAGTTGCTGAAGCATCCTGGCTGAGGTTTGAAATGTGTGTCTGTAAGTGTTTGTGTTACACCACAAGCTCATATCGCCCTTCTAAATGATGATCAAATATACATGGGCTACACAGTAAGGGGATAGTCAAACCTGAGGCCTGGCACAGGACCAGTGACTAACACAGAGCTGTCAGTTAGTCACTCACAGGTTGCCGTGACATCAGACTTGAAATGAGTGGTAGCGAGGACGTTTTAACAAAGACCATTATAGACCCAGATAGATGTACTCATGACTTCATTTCAAGACAGTTCCCCTGCCTAAAATGTGCATGTCAACATTTATGACAGCTCAGAGTAAATTTATTTTCAGTCACATTACAGTCTTATAATTAGACGGCAGGCTGACCTCACCAGTTTATCCTGAAGTCCTGACACGGTGACATCATAGCATCACATCATGTGACCTTGTAGCAGCTGTGTTCACCTTGACACAAAGGAGCGGTCAGGAGGTGGAACATGTGAGTCAGAGCAGAGGGACGTCAGCCCCCTCACTAACACAATGGGATGGATTCCTGGCCTTTCCATTTATTTTGTAAAGAACAACGAGAAACACCTTTGCACTTTCTTCCAAATTTAAATATTGAGTACTGAGTTGGAACATTTAGGGATGTCTGCTTTGACTTAGCTGCTTGCATGAAAGCAACTCATCAGTTATTGGTAATGCTTGCTGTATTGTAGACCAACACATTTAGTTGTCACTGTGCATTTTACTCTGCAGAAAAACCTCACCTGGAATAAAACCCCTCCGTGCTGAAAGGAAGGCCCTGCGCTAGAGGGCAGGGAACACAAAGTCATATCCATGTATGATAGACAATCTGTGGAAGCCATTCAGTTCAAAAGGACATGAAACAGACTAACAAAATGGATGACAAAAAAAACAGGAGAAAAAAATTGTTTTGATGTCAACAGTTCTGTTTCCCTTTGAATAATCACAATCTAATTTGTTCATTTGTAAATTCAATTGTACATTTGAGGGTTGACTAGAGTGTGTGTCTTTGTGTGTGGTGTGTGTGCGGGTCGGGGGTGGTTGAGCTGGGTACAGGGTGTGTCTCTGCCCTCTCTCTCTCTCTCTCTCTCTCTCTCTCTCTCTCTCTCGCACATGAAAGCAAAAGAGACCCTGCCAACACAGGCAGAGTTCTCATTATTCTGATGAGAGACACACACAGGAGGATACATCTTTGATAATGAACACAATAAAAAAGTATTATTGATGTCTCTAGTCAGATGTTGGCTCAGTGGCAAAGGTGATGCCACGTAAAGAAAATATATAAACTCATGCAGAACCACAGAAACCATTTCCTTTATGTTCACCACTGACACACAGGTCAAGTAAACTACAATGATGTGTGTGATGTACAAAACAAGGAAGACCTCTGACAGGCTGTCAGTCACTTCACCTGCATTAACATACACTGTTTAGAAATAAAATACTTAAAAGTAGTTATATAATTGCTCCTTTACATCCTATTACTGTGTTGATGTATGCACCATCATACCAACCCTAATTCCTAAGTGCAAACATACTTGACAAAAAACTGATTCTGATTGTGAAATTGAGAGACAAAATAAGCCTTTACGATTTGGTCTTGATCTGAAATTGTACCAACAATCCTGCCCACAGGCAGTCCCACACTGAGCTGAACATGAATGATGGCTCCCTCTAGTGGGCAGACATAGCTCATCCTCACTACACTGGAAAAAAACTGATACAATTTCCCTGATAAACATTAAGTAAACGTAGCAATACTACTTTGTATAAATACTCAGTTACAGGTAAAAATCCTGAATTCGAAATTGTACTTAAGTAAAAGTTAAAAACATGGAAGCAAAATAGAGTGAAGTTAAGTACCAAAAGAAACCGTGATGGGTAATGGCCCTTTTAACAATCATAAATATACTTTGCTGAATATGTTTATATCACATGCATCTGCTTACATATTCAACTGGTTTATCTTATTTTTATTTTACATGTACATGTACATCTAACTTTGTATTTATTTTTAACTTTTTAACAATGTATTTCCTTACCCCTTTCATGCCTTTAGTATGTTACACATGTTCATTTATTGGTTGACTTTTTATTAGCTAATTATCTGAATCTATAAAGTAACTAAAACTGTCGGATTAATGTAGTGGAATAATACACTATGTAGACAAAAGTATTGTGCCACCTCCACATTACACCTACAGGAGCTTTTATGACATCGCATTCCAAACTCTTAGTCATTAATATGAAGCTGGCCTCAAGGGAATTCTTGAGAAATCCCCATGGGATATCACCAGCTCCCCTCCTGTAATGCCAGCGTGAAACAGCAGAGGGCAGCAGCACACCGCGGGGGGGCTTATCCCTCAGACCCCTGCTGTACCATGGCTGTAAAGAGACACATTTATACTGCAGTTAACTCCTGTACCGCAAGGACCAACTTTACCCCTTATTGAATTTACATTTTAATTCCTATTTTAATTGTTCACTTTTAATTATTAATATTAATTCCTTAATGCTTTTGTGTTTATTTAAAAAAACTGCAGCTACTTTGCATACTCTTATAATATATACCCTATGTTTATAATTTGTTGGTAGTAGGTAGGTCTATTATATCTTATTCTGTATATTTATATTGTGTATTCAATGCTTTTTAACTTGTATACAATGTCTTGTTTGAATGCTGCTGTAGCAAGACATTCAGAAAAGAAGGATCAGTAAAGCCAATCTTCTACAAAATAAGATACATGCTTCTCTCTGGAGGGCAAACGTCATTCAAGTAGTAAGTTGAATATTTAATTTATTTTAAAAAGCTATACATGACTAAGCAACTGGGTAGTATACCAGCAAAAGCCAATGTCATTTTATATTTAATGTTATTAAAATAGGACAAAGATTTAGCATCAGTTGCCAAATATTAGTTTTAACTTTAGATCACAATCAGACCCAGAATCAGAATACCTTTATTCCTCCCACAGAGGGGACATGTACATTGTTACAGCAAAAGTGAAGACAGAGACAAAAATAAAATAAAACACTTTTAGATAAAAGGGCATGCACAAAAAATATAAAACTAATAATTACATAAATGTAAAATGTATTCAGATTGTAAAGTTACATTCGAAGTAGATTGATACTAATTTACAAATGGCACATACGTGTTATTAGACACGAGAGAGACTGTCAGTCTCCTCTCACATCGGGGTGGATATGTCTAGTCATTTCTGTAGCAAAAAATGTTATCCATAAAATAAAAACATGTGAGGGAGTATAGATTATGGTGGAGAATTATAATAGATGTATGAACAGAAAGCACATGATGAGTGTTGTGTTCCCGTTTGCCCGCCAGAGGGGGACAGAGATAAGATAAGATAATACTTTATTTATCCCGAAGGAAATTGTTGTGCCAGAGTAACAAAATACAATAAACACAATAAACACAGCAGCAAAAAGAGCAATTAAACATCCACAGACAACATAAAACGTAGAAACATAGAAAGTCACACAATCAATGCAATTATTATTAGCAGTATTTAGTAGTTATAGTGCAAAAATTAAAACGTAGTGGCAGTTACGTAATTGCACTTTATCATAGCATTATTAATAATACTAATAATACTAATATAATATAATATTGCACATAGTTATATATATAGCAGCGAGTGTATTGCAGTGATGGAACTTACAGTATATTGCACATAGTGTTGGTGTGGGAGTTCTCAGTGCCCTTTAATTAGGGGTGAAGAGTTAAAGAGTTTGATTGCCACTGGGAGGAAAGACCTCCTGTGGCGCTGTGTGGTGGTTATGGGTGATCTCAGTCTGTGGCTGAAAGTGCTCCTGTAGGAAACTAGTGTGGCATGCAGGGGGTGAGACCCGTTGTCCAGAATGCTGAGAAGTTTCCTCAGCATTCTCCCCTCCGACACCACTGCCAACGACTCCTGATCCACTCCCAGGACAGAGCCTGCTCTCCTGATAAGCTTGTTGAGTCTGTTGGCATCAGCTGTCTTCACCCCGCTGCCCCAACACACTACAGCAAAGAAGATCAAACTGGAGACCACCGAGTCATAAAACAGAGATCTTTCCTTCTGTATGCCAGTCTACTGGACAGAAAAGCCTTACATTCAGGGATCTGACTGAAGACTTTCCTACTTGAGATGTTAATGCCTTGTGTCTTGTAAAGGCTTTACAGCTGAACAGTGTGAATATCATGCATATATCATGTTTATATTCCTGCATCCTAAGGTAGTTTCCCCAGGAGTCTGAGGGTTAGAGGGTTCTGTTGTGTATGTGTGGCAGGTGAGTGGGCGTCTCTGATCTGACCCCCGTAGGCCCGTTCTGCCTTCAGACATATCTCCATCCATCACTCTCCCTGCCACACAGACACGCCCCCCCTCCATCTCTTATGGATATGTGTGTTTGTGTGGGTGGTCCCACTCTCCTATATCTGTGGAGATCTGAAAGTATGGATGCATTTCACCGTCAACACTGTGTTAATGTTTTATGCAAAGTCTTAATCCGGTGAGGGACAAAGAGTGTGAATGTAGCCTTGATGTGAGAGTCTTTACTGAGTCTCTTTAAAGGTCCCATGTCATGCTTTTCCGGTTAGTACCTGTCCCCTTGTGTGTTATGTAGCTTTGTATGCATGTTAACGGTCTGCAGAGTCACAAACCCTCAGTACACCCTGTAGCGAGTAAATCTCTAACACAGAAAAGACCTGTCCATGCTGCCCCAGAACGCCTCGTTGGACATTTCTCTTTTTCTTCCTGGGTCAGAGCCGGCCCGACCCATTAAGCGACATAAGCGGCCGCTTAGGGCCCCGCAGCCACTAAGGGGCCCCCTAGCAACAAAAAATATA
>NW_011334721.1:0-3103 GCF_000735185.1 Notothenia coriiceps
TTTATTCCCTGTACAGCACTTTGGTCAACTGAGGTTGTTTTAAATAAAGATCGAGATTGAGATAAAGAGTTTTCGTATGTAGCAGTGTCGAAACTGTCTCCACTGAATTACTTTTGAAACAATACTTTAGATTTGAGTCTATAATTATGTATCATAGAGAATGCTAGCTATAGTATCTTATATCATGAGTTCTGGTTTTAACTGGTCTTGTGTTCTGCGCTGACAGGACGGCCGGGGTTTTGGAATCGGTGTCTTGGTGTTCGGGAAGCTGCGGGGTTTCTCCTGGTGGCCCGGCAGGATCGTGTCCTGGTGGATGAGCGGCCGGAGCAGAGCTGCAGACGGCACTCGCTGGGTCATGTGGTTCGGAGACGGAAAGTTCTCTGTGGTGAGGAAACCCTTGGAATAAAATGATTTGATTACTGGTACACAGAGCAGTTTAATCTCCAGTAGAATCACATTTCATGTCCTTCCACAGAGAGAAAAAGAGAATATGTATGTTATAGCTAAAATGCAAAATGCCAAAGCTTAATGTCTTCAACAACCTGAGCTCCACTTTTCTAATTTAACGCTTTTATAGACACCAGAAAACACTTTTAGTAAAAGCAATGTTTGTTTTAATTCAAAGCTACATCGGTTTTTATCAGAAACAAGATAACCTCGATTTTATTTTGTGTGATTTATTCTAATATCTAATTTATTTATTCTGATATCTAATGTGATTTTATAAAACGGACAAGTCAAATCAAGCAATCTGATTGGTTCTCAGCCGTGATATAATGAGCGTATATCACGGGTAGAATTGTAGTTATTTTTCACAAGTCAGTATCCCTCCGCGTCTGAGAAAAGTTACAACCGTTACATTACGTCCGTTACGAAACTAACTAACTAACTAACAAAGCTTAAGATGGAAACATGTAAGGGATAATGTGCAGCAAGGACTTATTGACCGTTGTTAAGAACGCTCACATCTGCAGAAAGAAGTCCGTATACAGCAGGGGCTTTTCAAACTGGGACAAGAAAACAGCGGAGAAGTAACGGGGTTTCTGCCACGTTACTTCTCCGCTTTGCGTCGTGCCGAACCACGCCCCTTAACTGTGATATAATGACCATATACCACGGCCTGTCGTGAGCTATTGCTTAATTAGAAACCATAAGTCAGATACTCCTAAAGAATTTGTTATGATACTGATTAACATTTCTCTGCTTTTTATTTAGTAATAGTTTATACTAGTTCCATATTTTCTCCTATTTTAAATCTTATTTGAATTCCTCTTACTTTCCTAAAGTCCCGTGCCTTGATGAGACGTCTTTCCTTAAAATACATATTGTTACCGATGCAAACAAAATGACCGTAGTGAAGGATTTCCAGGACCTCATGATGTGTTTGTTTTGCAGGTGTGTGTGGAGAAGCTCATGCTTCTGAGCTCCTTCTCATCTGCCTTCCACCAACCCTCCTACAACAAACAGTCCATGTACCGGAAAGCCATTTTCGAGGCTCTGCAGGTAAAAAAAACCTAATTTTTTTTTATCCATTTCAGGATTCTTTCTGAAGTCTGGTTTGAGATCAATCATGTAGCTATACTTATGTGTTTCCTTCATAGATAAAATGAACATCTAAAAGACCAAAGTGAAAGTTCACATTTGACTGCTCCTACTTCCTTTTTATGTAACAAGCTCTGCATTTTTGGAGGTGTTATTTTCTTTTAGCTCTGCCCTATGTTTTTAAGTGGGAACATGTGTCTACATCTCATATTTCTGTGGGATACACTTCGATCCAGCAGTGCTTAGTTTTGTTTTTCTAAGTAATTCAGAACACATGGTCATTGTCTTCTCCACGGAGTCGTTATTCACTCAAACCTTTTTAACATTATAAACAAGTGGTGAAAGATTTTGTACTTTGAGTAAGAAAAAAGAAAGTAGAAAGAACGTGAGGTCAAAGAAAACTATTTATACCATGTGTGTATCTCCCACTGCACTGTAACTTTAATGAATGTCCCTTTGTTATTCATGTTTTATTGTCTTTGCTTTTAAATGAGTGTTTTTAAATGCCATTTCATAATTTGTTTCTTAATGTCTTTCATTTCTGTAAAGCACTTTGAATTGCCTTGTGTTGAAAGGTGCTATATAAATAAACTTGCCTTGCCTTTGATACTTCAAGTTCAGTCATCAATTCCATATTTATCCTTCTTATTATCCCATGTCTTTCCCTCTCTGTGTGTATTGTGTGTGTAGGTGGGCAGTGTGCGTGCGGGGCGGCCCGTTCCCTCCTGTGATACGAGCGAAGATGCGGAGGGGTTGGAGACTCAGACCCGACAGATGATAGAGTGGGCCATGACCGGCTTCCTGCCCAACGGCCCGTCATCACTGGAGCCTCCAGAGGGTAAATCCTTTGATATATCATTCATACGGATCAGTTTTTGACACAAGTGGTCCTTCATGTGTTTTAGGCAAAGGAAGTGTCCTTATAATTGTTTCCAGGCACTTCCCCTTGCTTCAATTCATAATTCGTTAAGGGGTCGGAAACAAGGGGATGATTTAAAAATATATATAAATACCTATTCCCATGTTCTTATATAGATACACACATACTCATATACATAAACATACATACTTGACATACAGTCAGCAGGTATGCAGTAAAGTGAAGTGTTTTGGCCCTAGTAAAAAAGTAGCATTGAAGTTGTATTTTAGGTTTTGTTTTTGCGATAATCAATCAATTTTCTCCATCTATTATCAGCTATGTGTCTTTGGTTTCTAATTCCATATGTTATCTTTTCCAAAATATACACTAAATTATTTAAATTTTAATATTAAACCCTCACATACTGTAGGATTGGTCTTGTAAAGTGCTATGTACAAATATACCTTTTTTACGCAATAATGCACAGCCACTAATACAACATCAAGGATAGATGCCTCATTTCAAATCTTCCCGTGCGAGCCTTTTAGCTTAAATTGTTCCTATGATTGCTAAAATGTTATTTTAGGTAGTTTCCTCCATACCCTTAGCTGCTGTTACGTCACTATCGTCTCGCCCATTGTGTTATAATAAATAAATCTGCTTCCAGTTCGGTTTCATCTGGGTGTTGAGAGATGTATCCAT
>NW_011334722.1:0-2421 GCF_000735185.1 Notothenia coriiceps
CAAATAAACATTTATGATAGTCACACGTTTAGTTCAGCGGGATAATCCCCACATATTTACACTTTATGATTTCTGAAGTAAAAAGCTAATGTTGGGCTATAAAGGAACTACAGCACGGTCACATGACTTCACGTCACCACCGCTAAGCTAAAGGAGGCTAATGTTGGGCTATAAAGGAACTACAGCACGGTCACATGACTTCACGTCACCACCGCTAAGCTAAAGGAGGCTAATGTTGGGCTATAAAGGAACTACAGCACGGTCACATGACATCACGTCACCACCGCTAAGCTAAAGGTGGTTAATGTTGGGCTATAAAGGAACTACAGCACGGTCACATGACTTCACGTCACCACCGCTAAGCTAAAGGAGGCTAATGTTGGGCTATAAAGGAACTACAGCACGGTCACATGACTTCACGTCACCACCGCTAAGCTAAAGGTGGTTAATGTTAGGCTATAAAGGAACTACAGCACGGTCACATGACTTCACGTCACCACCGCTAAGCTAAAGGTGGCTAATGTTGGGCTATAAAGGAACTACAGCACGGTCACATGACTTCACGTCACCACCGCTAAGCTAAAGGAGGCTAATGTTGGGCTATAAAGGAACTACAGCACGGTCACATGACTTCACGTCACCACCGCTAAGCTAAAGGTGGCTAATGTTGGGCTATAAAGGAACTACAGTAAAGTCACATGACTTCACGTCACCACCGCTAAGCTAGTATCCAGCAGCTAAAAAGATTCCTTGCAGTTTATTGTGGTTCTGCTCTGATTGTGTTATTTGTTCCCTCAGTGTCCGAACTACAGTCTGAACGCGGTGGTTCTGGAGAACCAGCCTCCGGGGACTCTGGTTCTGCGGGTCCAGGCCCACGACGCCGACATGGGGGTCAACGGAGAGGTGAAGTACGGCATCATGAACAGAGACGGGGTGTCGTCCGGCTTCGACATCGACCCTGACACCGGTAAGTTCCACAGATAAGAAAAGAAAAGATAAGAAGTACTGTATTGATCACAATTTGGGATTTCTTTGCGTTGTAGCAGCATAAAAAGACAAGGCATTGTACATTAGAGAAATTAAAAGAAATAAACAATCCAAATATAAATGTCTCAAATAGAAATAAAATAGCTTTAAAAAAGTAAAAAATGTGGAATTTACAAATGGACTGTAACAAAATATAAGCATGATATTATATATACATGAATTGTTCAAGGAATGGATTATTAAATATTAGATTGAATATTAGGACTTCATGAACACTGTTTAACATTTTTGTTTGATGTAAATTATTATTATTACTGGCTGCCTTCTTAGTTTGGGAATTTGAACCAGAATCTGTAAGTAACTCTGTGCGATATACGGTATAACTGACCTGTTATCTAGCTTCTACCACACTTCATTCCATATGCTACACTTCATTTATTTCGTAAATGCTGCTGCTGCTACTTTTCTACCCACATGTATACTTTGTAGATTGTTATAACCTTTCTTATATTTATATATAATATATACTTTTTTATTTGTGTCTCTTTCTGTACTTCTGCTGTATCAAAGTAAATGTCCCCCCTGTGGGACTGATAAAGGCCTTGTGATTGTGACCTGGTGTGCTTCAGGTGTGATCGTCACCACGGCCAGCTTCGACCGGGAGCTCCAGAGGGAGCACATGCTGTCGGTGACGGCCACCGATCAGGCCGAGGAGCCGCTCATCGGGATCTGCCAGATCACCGTGCTCATCGGAGACGAGAACGACAACGACCCCAAGTTTGAAAACAGCCGCTACCAGTGTGAGTTTCTGCTTAGTCATGAGAGATTCCTGTTTTCTTTAGGAGCTGGATACCAGCTTAGCGGTGGTGACGTGAAGTCATGTGACAGTGCTGTAGTTCCTTTATAGCCCAACATTAGCCACCTTTAGCTTAGCGGTGGTGACGTGAAGTCATGTGACCGTGCTGTAGTTCCTTTATAGCCCAACATTAGCCACCTTTAGCTTAGCGGTGGTGACGTGAAGTCATGTGACCGTGCTGTAGTTCCTTTATAGCCCAACATTAGCCACCTTTAGCTTAGCGGTGGTGACGTGAAGTCATGTGACCGTGCTGTAGTTCCTTTATAGCCCAACATTAGCCTCCTTTAGCTTAGCGGTGGTGACGTGAAGTCATGTGACCGTGCTGTAGTTCCTTTATAGCCCAACATTAGCCTCCTTTAGCTTAGCGGTGGTGACGTGAAGTCATGTGACCGTGCTGTAGTTTGTTTATAGCCTGATGTTAGCTTTTTACTTCACAAATGATGAAGTGGTGTTAAAATGTGGAGATTTTCCTGCTGAACAAAACGTGTTAGTATTATAAACGTGTGGAAATGGAAAAGACCCATTGGCTTTTTGTCGAAGCAGCTCTTGTTATGCTATCTTTCGGGTTGACCTAAAAA
>NW_011334723.1:0-5606 GCF_000735185.1 Notothenia coriiceps
AATACTTAATCTTTTGGCACATCAGCATCAGATTATCATAAGTATTAGAACTTTGAAAAGGTTGTGCAAGAAACTATGTTTATTATTTCGAAGAAAGAACCAAACGGACTTGGAGGAGACTGTCTCCTTTCTGCAGGAGGAAATGGCTGGTTCTGGCGGACACATCTTCCGGCGCAGACTGAAAACTCATCTCTTTCGACTCCACTTTGAGCGATATAATTACTAACAAAGCACTTATATACTAATAAAGGACTGGCTTATCTAAAGCCAGTTGAGTAGCACTTGAAATGTTTTAGCTCTATGAAACCTGATGTACTTATACACTGCCAAAATGCCCTGTCAAATGTAAGGCCAAACGTTCTAGATATAAGCATGCTTGCGCTTAAAACAAGCAAATTTGGCTGCCAGAGCGCTAAGTGAATTTCACTTAATAAGATGTCTTAAAACAAGTCAGGCTGTCCGACTGTCATTATAGCACATACAATCTTGAAATAAGATTAAAAAGACTAATTTCAAGCAATCTAGTTAAGCCTATTTAATGCAAAAGAAGCCTATCACTCAAAACTAGGGTACTTTTAGCATCATATGACTGATTTCTGCAACTTGCGGTATCTCCTCCCTTTCTGATCTTCCTCCCACCTTTTCTGCCATATTGCCATACCCTTCTTCTTAATTATTGCTTTTCCTTCTCCTTTTCCAAGTGAAACTGGTATCGCTATTTCCTTCTGTAATGCATATTTTGCTAACTTATCAGCATGTTCACTCCCTTGAACCCCCTCATGTGCAGGCACCCAGCATAACTGCACATCTATTCCCCTTATCTGAAGTCTCAATAAGCAATGGTTAAGTTCAATAATGACATCTTCTCTAACAGTTATTGTGGACAGTGCTTTTCAAAGCAAAATAGTGAGTCTGTGCATATCACCACCCTATCAGGTCTGACCTCTTCAACCTATTGTAGCCCAATAATTGCTGCTAGTATTTCTGCAACTGATAAGTTATGTGACACTCGTTTTGAGAATGATATTTTGAATTCTGGTATATACACGCCTATCCCTACGCATTCTTGCTTCTTAGATCCATCTGTATACATTTTGAGGTAATTGTACTTTTCGTTGGGGTACATACTCGTTTTAATTCCCACTTCATTTATTTGCCACTCTTTTTTCCTTTATTCACATCTACATTAGCTTCTGGGAAAAGCCATGGGGGAACACTGCTAAATGGGCTTACTTTGGCAAACTGTATGGTCTCCACTCCATATGCCCTCGTTCTCTCCTTACTTGTCCAGCCAAACCCACGCCCCTGGAACTTTGTGTATTCCCAGCAATCCTGTAGTATTCTGTTTGTGATATTTTCTTCTCCACTTCCTTGTAGCCTGACCCAGTAGGCCTATGACAGAGCAAGTTTCTCTCTTCTAAAGAATGCACAAATGTGTTTAATCGTTAATGTCAGATATGTACTAAGTAAATACATTTGTTCCTGCTCAAGATTAGATTCAACTTTATTGTTATTGCACAGATTACAGGTACTGAGACAACGAAATGCAGTTTAGCTTCTAACCAGGAGTGCAAAAAGCAGTAAAGTGAAAAGTAATGTACACAATCGACAGAATAAAATATAGAATGAATTGAATGATGAATAAACAGTGAGGGGTATGAATACACTAGATATACACAGTAGCATATGAGCAGTATGAACAGTATTAACAGTCTGTATGAATATGCTAAGATATATAACGTATAAAAACGGTAAGCAGTGCAAGTATAGTATAAAATATATAGATATTAATTTCATGATGATAAACATTGTGGAACACTGATGAAAAATGTGAATGGAAGTGGCGACGTAAAACTCCGCCTCGCTCTCAAGGCTGCCGTCGTCTTTGTCCCGCGAGATTTCAACGTCTCATGCAGTCGAGCCTCCAGAGCAAGTCGGACAAAATTACTAACCATCATGCAACGCACTAGCAAGACGGCGGTCGCAATTGCGCAGTTCTGCGTCGGTCTCTCAAACGAGCCTAAAAGGTACTTAGGCCTTCTGTAAATGTCAACAATGAAAGTTGCAACATCTTCCCCCGCAACAGCCATGAACAAAAGTATCTTTAGCATGGACAGAGTCGTCGCCGTCCAACTGCTCAATGCAAACATTTGTTCTATGACACGGGTTACTTTTCCACAGGCAGATACAGAGAATCATTACACGATCATCCAACAGTAGGTTATTCCATGAATGATGTTAAAGATGAACATAACGTAATGACAGCCCAATAAATCTAGAAGAATAAAATTGATTAACATTGCATCTTACTTTTACATTAAAGGTACCTTGCAGGTCAGCATCATTCTCGCGATATCATTGTTCTGTGTTAAAAAACAATCTGGCGCGTCAGGTTGAGGAAGTTATGCTACCATGCTCACAATAATTAAACGGGACTCCCAACTGGCATCAGGTACAAATTTAATTATTGGATTGTGAAGAAAGAAGGATCATAACGGCAACTGAAAGCCTTACTTGTCTGTCTATATTTACTGTCAAAGCATTGCAGAAGATGATGTATTGGTTTTAAGACATTATCAACACGAATTCAACAAAAATGTTGTGTAATAGAGACATTTTCTTCACTTCCTCAATCAGTGCATTTTCAAATGTTCTGTACTCTAGAGTAAGCATGTAGGCTCTACAATAGGAACATAATACACAATTAAGTAGGCCTACTAATATATTGAGTGTGGCTATGCATCTTTGCAAGCTTTTAAACGCTATATCTTTCTCTTTAAATGCTATTCTTTAAAATGTTCACTTACTAGTATGGAATGTGTGAAAGAAAGCCCTGTTATTGCAGCACTTAGCAAACTATTTGCAGCAATATGTGCAAATGTGCAATAAGATGTCTAGAAACCCCAACTCTCTCAGCAGGCCTCACATTCTCATATTCTTGACAGGTCTCCCTTGTAAAAGAGATCGATGATCTCAATGGGACCACCTGGTTAAATAAAGGTTTAAAAATAATAATAATAATAATAATAATAACATGTTTGAACATTTAAAACATGTGCATATTTTTGAAAGTTCCCTTCATTGTCATATTGATCCTGTTGATGCACAAGTGCTCATTGGAACCATTCATGATTTATTCATAATCTTAGTATGAGGCATAATTATTCTGTAAGTCATTATTTAATCAAGTTGTTCAGTAGATGACTGTTGCAAAATACACAAATATATGGAACCAACACTGTCACAACTAGAGCTCACTACTTCTCATATAAAAATGGCAAAGATCCAAACCAATACAAAACATGAAGGCTGCTAAAGGCTGCTCGCATTAGCAACAAAGAAAATACATAATTTGACAAATTAGGTTCGTAAACTAATATTCAGGAGATATGTACTGTATGCTTACATTGGCTGCTGTTCTGTTACCCAGCTTCAGTGATTACTTTTTTTATTAGAGCTGCGCTTATGGGCTGAGGTAAGCCCTCACTACAAATCTTTAAATCCGTTGGCAAACTACTGTAGTAATGGATATCACAACAAATCCATAGCACACAACTTCCACAACAAACCCTCAACTGCTATTTCAAAATGGTCATGATTGAGTCCTTTCCATAGATGATGCTGTGCTTTTTGAGTCCTTAAAAACACTTACATGCATACTGTACATACATTATTTTTAGCTCTGTAACCTATTCCTGTAATCCATTTTCATTTCCTGCTTTTCTTGCCATCTTGCTGCAAAGGGGGAGAGAGATAAGAATGATGGGAAGAAAGAAGACGCCGATATGTGACAGAGGTAAGTGGTCAGATTTCACAATATATGGCGTGCACTAAAACTAACCCTAAAGAATTGCCAAGTTTAGTTTTAAAGTCATGATTGCCCCCATTATTACCCCCAGCACTTTCTCACTCCTTCCTACCCTGACTGAGCCCCCCCCCAGCCTCCAGATCCTTTAACACTGGCCCACCACATGATTTTCCCTCACATAAATTGTTGCTCTAGTGGAACATTTAAGGCACAGGGGCTCGTATTTCGGCTTCCCTAGTGCACAGCACAGTGTTCTAGCCAGCCACAGTCAGCACACAAACCACTTCCTCTATCTGAAGCAAAGTGAAGAAGAAAAAAGGAGGGGAGGGGGCGAGTTGGACCATCAAGAAATTGAGGCCAGCAAAGCAGATAGACGTGGACATGAATAGGAAGCAAGTGATTGAGGTCCCTATCAATCAGTGCAGACTTACTCTTTCTATAGGTGATGCATAGCTCAACCATGAGCAGACAATTCCACCGTTTTAACACTCAATGCGCAACATATCGCCTTCCTTTTGAGTCATTTCCCACTGGTTTTTAATTGATCGCAGTCTCCTCTCCATATAAGTTTCCATTCCTGGAGCCTCTCATTTGCTCTATTTTTTCACCTGCAGGTCATAAAAAAATATTTACGGAGTCCCCTTATGGAAAAAACCCCCATCCCTCCAAAACCCTAACTAGACTGTGATTCATTTCAGTGTCAAGGAGAGATGCTTCTGAGCTTAATACTCCTATATTGTTATTTTACAATATAGATTATTTTTTTCCTACTTTTTAAAATGACCTCAGTAACCCATGATAAAGTATAGATAATGCAATGAAGATGTTTTAAGGAGGGAGTTACATCAGTGATTTAGGGTTTAGTGTCACCCCACGTCTCTTTGCCACTGTACAGATGTAGCGATTCATTTCAGACAGTTTGAAACGCGAGGGCCGTGATTGGTACGTGATCTGCCCTCGCTCAAGGGAAAACCTCCAGCTTGACTTGAGACCGCCCCCGTGATAGATAAATGTAATTATAATGAAGCCAGCTGCAATGGATCATTGATCCACCAGGGGCTGCAGTGGGGTTCCACACTGGAGCTCATGTGAAATAAAGTGAGATACAGTATGCTGGATGTACAGCGGAACTTTGTTAAGATCCATATGTCACGGATATCATACTACTGTGCTAAATAAGAGACATGTAATCATTTACAAAACATCACCATGTTGTTATTTAACAAAATAATTTTGTTATTCGAAAAAAAACGAACGGGAGGAAATGCAGCCCGGCTCTCGATTTTTAATCCTAATTTAATCATCATCTTCACCACGATCATTTATGTTTATGTTCGCCGAATTGACATGAAATCACTGACACATATGAATATACTGTATTCAACTTCATTAAAACGTTATTAACGTGCCTAAACTCAGTAATTCACCAAAAATATGTATATTTTAATGGAGTTTCGTCGGTCGATCAGGATCCCAAAGTGTAGCGGAGGGATCCTCATCTGGATGAAGGGTGTTATTTTCCCCATAAGGAACAAGTCGCTGCAAATTATCCCGCTTATTACATGGCCACATTCTCAACAAAGTAACGACATGACTCCCAATATTAATTGAAATGCTTTTATGGATTTAGAAAATGTTTTTATTGATTTAAAAATAATTGTATTGATTTAAAGAGACATGACACGCTAAGAAAAATAGTCCGTTGTTACCGTTTTTTAAACAGTCTGAATGAAACGGCAGCTCTCAGCTGTGTATTTACACAACTAATGGCCCATCAACCACAGCTCTCTCCCCCCCT
>NW_011334724.1:0-3184 GCF_000735185.1 Notothenia coriiceps
ATTTCCTGGTCTTCTCTAAAGAAGAGGGACCAATGAAAACGTTGTCATGTTGCCGTTGTTCAGCATGGAAACATTCATTAGCTAACAATGACATTATTGTTCTATTAATATAAAGGGAGGTCAGGTACTCTTTAAAACAGCTGCTAGTTATGGGTACTTTTTACTGAAGTACATTTCAAAGCCTCTTTACTTTGACTTGAGTAAAGAAGTTTAGTCAGTACTTCTACTTTCACCAGAGTATTTTTAAACACGAGTATCTGTACTTCTACTTGAGGAAAGGATGTGTGTACTTTTGCCATCTCTGATTATTATTATTAACGTGCAATTACGTATCTGCCACTACGTTTTTTTGCAATACTGTTAATATGTACATTAATGATGTGTGCAGACCACCTGGGATGGTTATAACACGGACCACCTGGACGGCTGTAACACGGACCACCTGGACGGCTGTAACACGGACCACCTGGGACGGCTATAACACGGACCACCTGGGACGGTTATAACACGGACCACCTGGGACGGTTGTAACGCGGACCACCTGGGACGGTTGTAACATGGCACATTTACAATGATGGCTCATTTGCTCGAATGATCAATATTGTTGATTGGTGTGCATTGTCCCTGTAAAAATGAACAATAACATACTGTACAGTAAGGTGTGTGCGTGTGTTTACAGTATGCCACATATCAGAAAGAGGGAGACAGACAGGGGAGTGCCCCTTGCTCTGCTGCAGAGGGCCTCAAGTGAAGTTCAGGAGGGCAAATCAATCAGGGCAGAGGCAAAGTACCTGGATATATGCCATGTCACCCTGTACCGGTTCCATGGAGAGTCAGGGATCCAAATCACCCCAAAGAGTAGGCTACTGGACACCCAAGAAGGTGTTCTCTACAGAGCAAGAGATGCTGTTGAGAGACTACCTGATGGAGGCAGCTGATTTAATACTATGGTCTCAGCTCAAAGGAGGCAGGTCTACATCATTAAGGTAGAGGCTATCTATACAGATGGAAGTGGCTTTTACACCTGCCACAACTGTGAATCAGATTAATTCCATCTGGTGTCCTGTTTTAAGTTATGTTCATTGTTTGTTGGAGGATGTGTGAAACCCCATTAAAATCTTGTTGCCTTCGAATTTGACAGCTTTCCCTCTTTTTTGCCATGTAGTTATTAAGACGTTACAACTGTCCCTGTACACAGCGACGGTACGGGACGGTTGTAACAGTTGAGTTGTTTTTTTAAATATATTTTCCAACCTGTATTTATTTCATAGAAACATCTTAAATACATTGTTTCAGTAGTTGACACATTGAGAATGTACAATATAGCAAAATGGCTATCCTAGTGTAAATGTTTTTTTTACTTATTGGGGAAAACCCAAAAAGTGTTACAACTGTCCCTGGTCTATCTTATCTCTTATCTTATCTAAGTGTCTGTAAAACATTATATATATATTTAAAACATAATAACTTACTTGTAAATTCGATTAAAAAAAATGTGTGTTCCAGTTCTTGAGTTTGGGATAGGCCTATATCTTTCATTAGGGACTAACAATTATTTAAGTTCTAAAAAAATATTAATTAATATTAGTAAGATAACATCAGAATCAGACTTGCTTTATTTTTCCTGCAAATGGGAAATCAACATTTTTACAACACAGCATACAGTGCAGGTAAAGTGAGGCGAATAGTCTTACATATTACACAAATAAAACTAAGTATGCGCAACATGGATAATAACAAACCTGGCAACCACTCTGATCGCTCTTATCACTTGTCCGGGTGACAATCCCACTTATAATTGTTCTATTATCCTAAATACTGTTAATCATGCATCAAAACAACCCTTAATAAATGTCTATATTTGTATTTGTTACCTGAAATTAATTTTGTGGTAAAAAAAAAGCCCTGTTATCTTAGTAATGAATGGTTCCGCTCTTATTCTCATCGGACCCTTTTAGCGACGGACCAAACGTTGGAGCTGCAGAAATCCAAATCACACATTTTGACATTTTTAGCTCCCTTTTATTGATTATTTAGCGAAATCATGGCTGAAAAACCAGTGAAAGTGTGAGTTTACTCTTTAACTACTTAACGATTACTTTAATGAAGCCATTTATCTTCAAATATTGAGTATTTATGTGTTTTTTCAAATGTCATTTTAACCATGATGTGACAGAGGGTCTGTTTACGTCGATTTTTTTGTATTATATTATAAATTGTTCTTGCATATATAACGATTTTCATTCCTAAATACGCTTCACTATTGTATTTCTAAACTGTGGTGCATCAAATTGTTCTATAAGTGCGTTTCAATTCGTCACGATATGCGAGGAATCTCATGCAACATGTGTTTCATTTAAGCGTTTTAATTAATTGGCAGATGTTTAAACATCACAAAACTTGACTTGAATGCATTAAACAATATCCTTAATGTGTACTTTAAAAATCGGCATACAACATACCCGAATTATTAGATTATAAGGGATTTTTTTATCTGACATAAGCACAATTTTGAGTTTCAACCGGTTCCGTTTCGGTTGTTTTCAAATGTTATTGAGGAAAAAAGCGGGTATTGGTCATGTAATGTCAGCCGAATCAAAAAGTTGTGTTTCATATCTTCCTGTACTTGTTTACCAACGATTCAGACACCATTAAGACTATAAAAAAGTAGTTTGGTGGTAAAAAAAAAATACTTGAGTTTTGGATGGATTTTGAGTTTTTTGGGGTCCTAAATCCTTTTATTTGAGTTTTCTGTGTCCTTTTAATAATATTAAATTATATTTCTATAGCGCTTTTCTTGAACCCAAAGACGCTTTACATTATGAGGGAGGGTAGACTAACAAGGACAGGCAAAAAAACAAACAAAACAAAACAGTCAGGTACTTTAAATGCTGTTTCGGTTCAAATTCTTGCTCAGACTGTGCTTTAGAGCATGGAGTCTGGGAGAGCGTATTCAAATGAGGTAGAGGTGTGTAGCTTTTGGGTGTTATGGTTTCATTACAGAACTCCAAATTACCCCAAAAAAAACAAATTATTCAACTACGAAAAGTAATTGTGAAGTAGAATTTGACAAAAGAGAGAGCAAACCTCCACCAAGTCTAATGCATTCAATGTTCTGACGTTACTGAGCCTGTTAGTCAATTTTCCCAGTCTTGTACCAATTCTTACTTTTCCAACATCATTG